>NW_026781815.1:922500-1200000 GCF_030144855.1 Hypanus sabinus
CTCCCCTCTGGACAGCCAGCGATAAAAACAAGTTGCAGCGGCATGCTACACGCAGTCAGTAAACTGCAGTCAAAGATAGCTTTATTCGAACTAAACAGCCTTGCTTTTAAGCCTCCCTCAACCCGCCCCCCCATGGGCGCGGATGCTCCAAAAGACACGTACTCACAAACCCCCGTAGGCTATCTCCCTTAGCCTGAACGCTGGCTAATTGTGAGCCGGTTCGGATGTGTCAGAAAATGGGTCGCCACAACGTCTTATTTAGATTGTACAAGATCACCATAATCTTCAAATTTAGATTTACATTTCAAAAACTAACAAACTAACATAAAATACATTTTAATTAAATACTGACCATGTAGCGGTGTGCTACACGCAGCGCTAAAATTACGACACGGAGTCGGTAATTGCAGTCGAAGGAAAAAACTTTATTCGAAATCTTCAGCCTCACTTTTAAGCCTTCCTCAACCTGCCCCCCCCCCCCATGGCGCAGAGGCTCCAAAGCTCTGTGCTCGCAAACCCCCGTAGGCTATCTAATTGTGAGTCGGTTCGGATGTGCCAGGAAAAGGGTCGCCACAACCAATTATTTCCCAAAGCAACAGGGAGCCGCAGCACAGACGTAAAAGAGCCACATGTGGCTCCGGAGCCGCGGGTTGCCGACCCCCGCCCTAGAGAAACGCATGCTAATAAATAAATAGGTCACGATAAAGAACGGTGGAAGGAGTCCGTGTACACGAAACAAGGATACAGGTAACACAGGAAAATCTGCAGCTACTGGTAATTAAGAGTAACACGGATAACTTGCTGGAGGAACAAAGCCTGTCAGCCAGCATCGATGGAAAGGCAGAAATAGTGACCTTCTCCGACCCTAATCCTTCCACAGGACATAGGACTCTGAAGCATCGAGCAGTTAAGAAGACATGTGCTACGCTATGCTTTATTGAAAGTGAGGGTAAGTACAGGAGTGCCCTGTGCAGCCGCACAGTGCATTTATGAGTCGCGGCTGTGGACATTTTAATCCAGGATATGTCTGGATTTCATATAGAGAGCACGTGCCGGTCTGATATCCGCGTGGCACAGCGAAGTGAGGATAACGACTGGGCTGATGGTTCAATGTTGTACACATCTCCAGAAGGGACCTCAATGGCCAGATAGAATAGATGGATGAAATGAGGCCCGATGTTAAAACGGAGTGTTGAAAGGTTCTTGATTAGTAAGGCTTGATAGGGTAAGAGGGGAATGGCATTGAGATTAATCAAGCATGATGAAAAGGGTGAGGTGAACTGATGGGCCGAACGGATCAATTTTGCATACATGTCTTATCGCCTGATGCCGTGAACTCCACACCAGGGATTGCGTCATCAAAGTAATTAGAAACATCTCATGCAATGGAGATTGGGATTTATGTCGCCACTAAGAAGGCGGAGAAACATTTCGCTCTCTTACATAAAAGGCACCAGACACCAAGGAGCGGATCATAGTTCAGATATAAGTATATTATATTGTTCAATTCTCAAAAGGTTAGCTGATATGCAAGTGGCTGTTGTTCCTATGTGTGCACCGTTGTTCACAGGCAACGAGGAAATGCTGCAGCTCCGTAAAACCCCAGTTTGTCAGATACCTGGAACAATAGAAATCCGACAACACAATACAGGCCCCTAGGCCCCTAAGCTGGGTGGAGCATGTCCCTAACTCAGAACTAATTAGGCTTAGCCATAGCCCTCTACATTTCTTAGACCCATGAATTCATCCAGGATTCTCCTAAAAAACCCGACGGTTTCCACCTCCACCATTGCATCCGGCAGCCCTTTCCACGCACTCACCATTCTCTACAATAAAAAAAGCAACTTACCCCTGACATCTCAACTGCACCTACATCCAAGGAGCTTAAAACTATGCCCTCTCGTGCTAGCCATTTTACCCTGGGAAAAAACCTCTGATTATCCACACGATCAATGACTCTCATAATCTCATACACCTCTATAAGGTCACCTCTCATCCCACGTTGTTCCAAGGAGAAAAGCCTATTTCATTCAACCGATTCTCAGAAGGCATTCTTCCCAATACAGGCAACCTCCTTATAAATCTCCTCTGCACCCTTTCTATGGGTTCCACGTACTTCCTTTATTGAGCCGACCAGAACTGAGTACAGTACTCCAAGTGGGGTCCGAAAAGTGTCCCTTATAGCTGAACCATTACCTCTCGGCTCTTAAACTCAATCCCACGCTTGATGATGGCCAATGCACCGTATCCATTCTTAACCACAGTGTCAGCCTCCGTAGAAGCTTTGATGTCCTATGGACTCGGACCACAGAATCCGTTTCAGGTGGTAACATTCTTCAAGGAATCTTACCATTAATACTATATTCTGCCATCATATTTGACGGACCAAAATGAACCCCTCACGCTTATTGGTTGAACTCTAACTGCCACTTTTCAGCCCAGTATAGCATGCTCTCAATGCCCTGCTGTAACCTCTGACAGCCCTGCAAGCTATCCACAACAACCCAACCTTTGTGTCATCAGTAATGTTACTAACCCAATCTACCACTTCGTCAATTTATCAAATTATCGAAGTTCTCGGTATTCTGAAGAAAGAGGGATGAACAGCCAGATGTCGTGGTCCACGGGCGGACAAATCATATTGATAGAAGTAGGTATGACGTCCTGAAGGAGGAATATAGTGAGTTACGAAATGTTAAAAAAACAGTACTTCATGGGTGTTAATCTCGGGACTGCTGCCTGTGCCACGAGACAGGGAGGGTAGGAACAGGAATTTATAGTGGATGAATGCATGGCTGAAGAGTTGGTGCAGGAGGCAGGGGTTCAGATTTCTGGAACACTGGGTTCTCTGCTGGTGAAGGTCTGACCTGTGCAAAAAGGACGGTCTGCACCTGAACTGGAAAGGGTCCAGTATCCTGGGGGGGTTGAATAGTTTTGCTAGAGCTGTTGCGGAGGGTTTAACCTAGTTTGGCAGGGGGTGGGAATCAGAATCTAAGTGCCGAGATTAGGGTAGAAGGACAAGGGCATGATAATATGTGCTCTGTGTTGGTGAGGAAGAACAGGCAGGGGACAAAACATGTAGCCAGTTAGTGGGGTTAACATGTGTCTCTTTCAACGACAGGAGTATTAGGAAAAAAAGCTGGATGAACGTAGAGCATGGATCAGTACGTGCGACTATGATGTTGTAGCCGTTACTAAAATTTGGCTGGAGGAACGGCAGGATTGGCTGATGCAGGTACCAGGGTTTCGGTGTTTCAAAATGAATAGGACGGGAGGTAGAAAAGAGGGAGAGGAGTAGCATTACCAGTCAGGATAGCATCACGGATATATAAAGGGAAGACGCTGCAGAGAGTGTCCACTGAGTCGGTGTGGGTGGAAGTCAGAAAATGGAAGGGATCAATCACCGTGCTGGGAATATTCTATAGACCCCCAAATAACCTTCGGGAAATGAGGAACAGACAAGCAGGTAGATTTTAGAATGGTGCAGGAAATACAGGGTTGTAGTTACGGGTGATTTCAAATTCCCTCATATGGACTGGCACCTCCTGATTGCAAGGTGGGTGGGGTAGATGGAGCTGAATTTGTCAGGTGTGTTCAATAAGGATTCTTGACGCAGTATGTGGACCGGCCGACGAGAGAAGAAGCCATACTGGGTCTCGTTCTGTGTAATGAACCTGGTGAGGTGGCAGACCTCTTGGTGGGAGAGCATTTTACTGCAAGTGACCACAACTCCCCTAGCTTCAGCATTGCTATGGAAAAGGATAAGAACAGACAAAATGGGAAAGCTTAACTGGAGAAGAGTTAACTATAAAGGTATGAGGAATGAACTAGCGAGAGGAAATTGGAAACAGAAGTTCAAGGGTGAAAACACAGAAGTAATGAGGAGGAAGTTTAGGGACCACTTCAGCTGGTTTCAGGATAGGTTTGTCCCACTGAGACAAGGAAACAATGGTAGGAAAAAGAAACCATTGCTGACGAAAGACATGAGGCAACTCGTCAAGTGGAAGAAGGAAGCGTCTGTTAGATATAAGAAGTAGGAAGCAGGAGGGACTCATGACAAATATAGGGTAGCCAGGAAGGAACTTAAGAAAGGACTTAGGAGAGCTCGAATGGGGCATGGCATGCCTTTGGTATATAGGATTACGGAGAACCCTAAGGCATTCTAGGCGTGTGGGAAGAACTGGATGATAACGAGCACGATGGTGGCACCGCTGATGGATAAAGAGAGCAACATATGACTGGAGATGGAGGAGACTTGTGAGGTCGTAAATGAATTACGGACGCAACGCTGGAAGAACTCAGCAGTTCTGGCAGCATCCGTGAGAAAAGAGTAGCCAACGTTACGGGCCGAGACCCTTCATCAGGAATGGGGGGGGGGGGGAAGAGAGGGCCGAAGCCCAGTAATAGAGATAGGGGAGGGGGTAGGGCTAGAGGCGCCGGGTGGAAAACCAATCAGAGGAAAGATAAAGGGGGAGGGGATAAGCATGAAAGAACTGTAGAGATAAAGGAGCAGACAGTTGAAAGGGGAGAGAGGCAGAGAGGGATCTAGGATAGGGGAGGGGGCGGGGCAGGGAATTACCGGAAATTGGAGAATTCAATGTTCATACCACCAGGCTGGGGGCTACCCAGTCGGTAGATGAGGTGTGGCACCTCCAACCTGAGTTTGGCCTCATCATCGCAGTCGAGGAGGCCATGTATGCACATATCAAGTTGGGAATGAGAGACAAAGTTGAAGTGGTTGGCAACCGGGACGTCCTGTCTATTGGGACGGACGGAGCGGATGTGCTCGTAAATGAATACTTTGCTTCAGTATTCACATGCGAATAGGATCTTGATCAGGGTTAGGTCGAAATAGAGCGGGCCTGTGTGATGGGCAATGTCGAGATTAATGAAGAAGAACTGCTGACTCTTCTTGAAAACATCAAGATTAATAAATCCCCAGGGCAGGATATGACACACGCCAGGTTTTTGTGGGAATTGAGAGAAGAAATCGCAAGAGCATTAGCTATGAACTTTGAATCATTTCTGGCTACAGGGGAAGTGCCGGAGGACTGGAGAATGGCAACTGCAGTGCCCTTGTTCTAAAAAGGTAATAGGGAGAAACCTCGGAACTATAGACCGGTGAGTCTTACGTCGGTGGTCTGTAAACTACTGGAAAGGAGACTTAAGGACAGGATCTATGAGCATTTGGAGAAGTACAGTCTACTCATGGATAGTCAACATGGCTTTGTGAAGTGATGATCGTAACTCACGAGCCTGATGGAGTTTTTTGAAGAGGTAACCAAAGACATTCATGAGGGTAGGACAGTGGATGTTGTGTACATGGACTTTAGTAAGACATTTGACAAGGACCCTCACGAGAGACTCATCCAGAAAGTCATGGTGCAAGGGATAAGTGGAACCTTGGCTGTTTCTATATAAAAGGCACATGAGTGAATCTGCAGATGCTGGAGACAAATAAAAACAGAGAATGCTGGCAGAACTCAGCAGGCAAGACAGCATCTATGGGAGGAGGTAGTAACGAAACCCTTCATCAGGAGTCGCTTAAAGGAAGAATGCAAAGGGTAGTTGTGGAAGGAAATAATTCTGCCTGGATGTCAGTGACTGGTGGAGTGCCGCAGGGATTTGTCCTGGGACCCCTGCTATTAGTGATTTTTATAAATGACCTGGATGCAGAGTCGGAAGGATGAGTGAATAAGTTTGTGGATAGCAGGAACTTTGGAGGAATTGCGGATGGAGATGTAGGTTGTCGAAGGTTCCAAGAGGATAGAGACAGGCAGCAGAGTTCGACAGAAAATGGCAGATGGAGTTCAATCCGGACAAGTGTCAGGTGATGCAATTTGGAAGGACAAACCAGAAGGCTGAGAATAGGGTTAGTGGTCGGTTACTTAAGAGTGTCGATGAACCCTAGAAGGACCTTGGGGTTTAAACCCAAACATCTCTCAAGTTCGTTGCATGGGTTGATAGGATAGTTAAGAAGGCCTATGGGATGCTAGGCTTCATTAATGGGGCGGGGTGTTGAGTTCAAGAGCAGAGAGGTTATGGTGCAGCTCTACAAATCTCTGGTGAAAACGCACTTCGAGTATTGTATTCATTTCTGTTCATCTCATTATAGGAAGGATGAGGAAGCTATGGAGAGGGATGCAGAAGAGATTTACCAGGATGTTGCCTGGAATGAAAAACAAGTCTTATGAGGCAAGGTTAGCAGAGCTGGGAATTTTCTCTTTGAAGAGTAAAAGTATGAGAGGAGACGATAGAGGTCTACAAGTCTATGAGAGGCATAGACATTTTTAAGCAATATACGGGTCGGCACGACAGCGAGGGCTGAAGGACCTGTACTGTGCTGTTCTATTCTGGTATCTAGTGTCTTCCGGAAGGTGACAAGGAGCGATATAGGAGTGAGGTAGATCGGCAGATAGAGTGGTGTCAGAACAACAGCCTTGCACTCAACATTATGAAAACAATGAATTGATTGAGGTCTTCAGGAAGTAGAAGTGGGGAGCGGCGGAAAGACTTCAGGTGTAGAATGGATCTGGTAAAGATCAGTGATTACTTATCGGCGGTAAATAAAACAAAGAAAGCAACTAAGTACGTTATTCATATTTTTTTTTAATTCTAATAAACGATCGCTGCAAACAAAAGTCGCTAACTTTCCATTCGGAGCTGAGCTTTTGAACAGCCTGCATGAACTGGTATTTTGCGGTGTGAACTGAAAGCTCGAAATCGCTGGATGGTGCTGTCTTGAAGGCCGAAACAAGCTGTTGGGATCCGGGTCGGAGAACAGGCCAATGTATAGCTATAGCTAGAGCGGACATAGAGGCGATACGATGCGGCAGAACAGAGGCGAGCGGAAGCGAAGCAGAGTCCGGCTCCGTGACCGACAGCGAGGACAGATCCGGGATTTCATTCATTTTAATGTAGGCCCGAATTGAGAGGTCGGAACGTTGTACAATCGAGGCGATGAGGCCAGGCCCAAGAAGCAGCAGGTCCCGGGTCCAAAAGGGACGAACGACGCGATGTTTTGACTTTTTCATCGACGGACCAGTTTGGACGATTGACGCCACATTGAATTGGGGCAGGGACATGTTCTTGGATCGGTTGTTGTAGTGTCAGGCTTCCTTTCTGATAGGGGGCTCACTTCCC
The DNA here is from genome assembly GCF_030144855.1 of Hypanus sabinus. Taxonomy (NCBI): domain Eukaryota; kingdom Metazoa; phylum Chordata; class Chondrichthyes; order Myliobatiformes; family Dasyatidae; genus Hypanus; species Hypanus sabinus. Next base: position 929,644 of record NW_026781815.1, read on the forward strand.
TGAACTTCGGTTCTGAATGTTATTTGCTTAAGTTTATTGTTTTCAGCATTGTTTTTTTTTTCCTTTCTCTGTGCGTCGGGTGTTTGAAGGTTCCTTTTTATTGAATCGGTCCCATTGGCTTTGTTTGTTTTGTGGTTATTTGGAAGGAGACGAATTTAGATGTTAAAAAGTATGCAATGATACGTCTTCATCGAGGGATCAGCAGTGGAAATGCTGAGCAGATTCCATTTCCCGCGGGTCTACAGCTCTGTAAATGATGAGTTGGAGATGAAGGATTGATGCAATTACGATAAAGTTTGATAAGAAGAGTGATGTCCCCTGGACAGCATGCGGGCTGTTCCATCTCGTCAGGTTGGAGGCGCTGATGCAGAAGATCGGAAACAGCCACAACGTGCTGTAAAGTCAGTCAGTTCCAGCAATGGCATCAGGCTCCCCCCATATTCAAAAAGACGGCACCCGCCATTAAGGACCCTCTATATCCAGTACACTTTGCACTCCTGGCATCAATAACGAGGTACATGGTCAGAAGACACGCCCTAAACGTTTCACTAACACATGATCGCATAATGCATACAGCAATATGGCATCGTAGGAACTCGGTTGAGCCCACGTTTTAGTCCATTCCAAAATCAATCCGACCCTTTCCTACTACATAGCCCTCATCTTTCCCAATCATCTACCTGCCTATTTGAGAGTCTGTGGAATGTCACTGATTTATATGACACTACGCTACTGATTACCGAGCGTTACACATGCACACCACTCAGTGTGTAAAAGGAATTCCTCTGCCATCACCACAATACTTTCCGCCCAACTCTATCAAGTGATGTCTCCATTTATTCGCCATTTCTGCCTGAGAAACATACAGTATCTCTTGCTGTACAATCAACCTCTGCCTCCTATTATTTTCTACACCTTCCCAACGTCATAGCTCATTTTTCATCGTCTTAAAACAAACCCTAGCTCGTTCAACCTCTCTTCATAATCCTGGCATTATCCCCTCTGCTCCATCTCTAACGATTCGACATGCTTCCTGTAATGTGACGACCGGAACGGAACAGAACACAGAAAATGCGAATTCAACAGGGTTTTATAGAGCTACAAAATTATCTCACAACTCTTATACTCATTCCTCCGTCTAATGAAGACCACCGCAGCCTCTGCCTTCTGCGGCCAATCCAATTCTGAATCCACACAGGATTGTCTCCCAGTCCGGTACTTGAGTCCCAGTGATGTTCGGAGCCGTCCTGATCAACCATTTGAGTGGTTTACAATCTGTCTCGCTGTATCCAGAGTACAGCACTGCTATTCCGTGTGTCAGTTTACTTTCTATCGCACATTAAATGTTGACCAGCTATTTTTGAGACAGATCAGCTCTCCCTAATCACCTCATATAGTATAGTCACTGTTGTGTTTTTGTTGCTTGTGAGGTTTTGCTGATGGACCGAGAGAGCTCCTAGGTTATATTCATCCCCAGAAATCTGAGCCTCTGAACACTCCCCATTACTTCACCATTAGGGATAGTGGAGCCTGTTCTAGACTTCTTGCACTTTTGCATTCTTGCATCTTCTCGCATCCATTAGTAACATGTGCTGTATTCCTTTCACCATCGGGGACTTATCTATCCTGATGCTCATCAGAATCTCCAATGCATCTTCCATCGAAACCTTGACATATTCCAACATATCAGCCTGTCCACGCTGCCCCCACATTCATCAAGTTTCCTCTGGGATTCCCACTCTGTGCCAATGGAGTACATGCTTAATAGGACTGGTCCACGGCATAAAAACTGTTGGGAACCTCTGCACTGGTGAATGCTGAAGCAAATCATTCATGAACGACCTCCACTACCTCCTCCGACTCCAGGCACATGTTTCTTTCCTCTTGTATCCATCATCGCTTCGAGGCTCTTGTCCTCTTGTTCTCTCCCTCGCCAATGCACATATGTCCATTGCTTAGCTCCTTCTCGGAGACTTTGTAACTCTCCAGAACCATCACTGATAATCTCTGCTTCGTTGGTTTTAAGCCTGCTTCTTTCTTCATCGGGAGTGGATATCCCGCATCTCGTCAAAGCCGTAACTCCTTCGAGTAACCATCTTTTCCCTACCTCAGTGGATCAAACCTTCCTACAACGCTAAGCAATGGCACGCTAAACAACCTTCACATTTCTGCTGGGCATTTCTTTGAGCACATCCGATCCTATATACATCCCCAGCTTCTTGCCTCACAGCATCATGATGAGTTCTCCCCCATATTAAACTTCCCAATATATTCTGTTCATATCCTTGTCCATGGCTATGTAAGAGTTCAGGGAGTTGTCGTCAGCACCACGAAAACACTCGCTCAGCCTCGTATTTGAGCTTATTCTCTTCAAGCATCGGCTTTCTAAATCATTTCTAAACGTTTCTAAATTTAAACCAAAAATGTACATCACTGTTTGCATTCTTTTTGCGCTACCTGTCTTGTTTATTTTAGTGCTTTTGGACAAATTGCACTATACCCACATTGCACGACATTTACTGGGGATAGTAAACGTGATGTCGGTTCCGATTCTGATGATGGAAATGAGGAGCCAATAATGATCCATAATATGCACCGCCAGTTATTGAGACCTTATTCGGAGCCAGAAAAGCCCATGCCCATTCGGTATTGTCATAGAGGTTATTATGGAGATCTTTAGCCTTCAATGTTAACAAGCAATGGATACTTCATACATTTCGTGATGTCGTTGTCAATCTTGTCTGTACAATGGGCTGCTGAGTTCATTGTGACTGAAGAAGTATGGATAAATTTGGAATCAAATGATGAGATCTGTACGGTCTGCTACGACTTTAGGCAAATAACAAGACTGTTCAAGTCCGATGTAATGTTCATTTGATGTGGGATTAGTTTCAGTATAAATCGTGAGCTAACTCAAAGTTACCCTTTGTTTTGAGAGATATGGAGCGAGATAAAAACAGTTAATAACAAATAAAACGACTATGAAGGCAAAAATAGAAGTACGTGATGGGCAATGACTGACATTTCAATCCGGAATGCGTGGAACAGCTTTAAAAAGATTTCGATTGTCTACTTTGCTATACGGTGTTATGGACTGAACTTTAAGTATTCCCTGTGGCGCCGTTAGAGCATAGAATTGGAAACGGCGCATTGTTTGCTAACTGACTGTAACTAACTCGAGTTATTGTGCGACCTTTGTTGCTGTTGTTGTTATTGTTGTTCTTGTTGTTTTAACAGGGGTCTAGATTAAAGTATAAAAGGGCAACGAGAGCAGAACATAGGCGAGAGGCGCTTATTGCAAGGAGTGCGGCACATTGTGTATAAAATCTGAAAAATGGCTCTACCAACAATCCGACATGTAGTAATTGTGTTTTACCCTATTCTCGCAGCTTTCGGTGTGCCAGGTACGTCGACATATCCTCTGACTGAAATGATAGGATGATCTTCTATTAACAGACATTTCACTGGGTATTCTTTATTGGCGAAACCAACGCATTGCGGAGACACGCAAGACTACTGCTGCTGAACGGGTCGTCTCCGCTCTATACGCTGATGCAGGGTCAAGTTCACTGTCACCCATCCCCCGCCGCCTCTAAAGTTCATCGGAGTCGATGCTGCTGAAGTTCAGAGAGAACAATCCTCTCTGCTGTTGATCACTGTCAGCATAAATTTGATGCTGTGTATTGTTCCGGATTGAAATATATTTTGTGATGTAACTTGTGGTGAAGTAGCAGTAGAACAGTATGAATTGTGGGAATTTTGCGGATTCTAATAACAGCCTCTCTCTCCCTCTCTCCTCTCCCTCTCCCCCCCCCCTCTCTCTCTCTCTCTCTCTCTCTCTCTCTCTCTCTCTCTCTCTCTCTCTCTCTCTCTCTCTCTCTCTCTCTCTCTCTCTCTCCCTCTCTCTTTCTCTCCGGAGTCTTTCTGGCTCACTCGAGCCTCCTTCCCTCCCCCTTTTCTGGATTTCCGATCAAACCCTTGATTGATTATATATCTTTCCCATACTAGTTGGGAATTCTAGGAAATATAGCTAGCACAAGAATGCGGTGTCCAGCTGGAGATTTGAATTAATTTCTCCCTATCACACCTTTAAGATTATAATAAATGTGATCAAACATGGCAGATATATGCAAGTTTAAGCGCTTATTTATTGATTGACGTTTCTGAAACTATTCGAGTATAACACTTCTGCTTGCCCTGTTTGTAACTCACATTTTGTGTCTCCTTCCCTAGCGAACCTACTGACAATGGTTGTCCTCTTCCGCGGGAATTGTGGACTTTCCAAATGTATATCCCACAAAATGGTGGCCATGGCAATGGCAGATCTGCTGGTGATGATGTTCTGTGTAATCGGATATCATATCATAACGTACCAGTTTCCAACATCCTTCCTGTCCTACACATCCACCTGTAAGGTTACTATGTACTTCAATTCAACCAGCCTGCAAAGCTCGGTCTGGTTCACTGTCTTGTTCACTATCGATCGGTTTGTAGCGATCTGTTGTCAGAAGCTCAAAGCGAAATATTGCACAGTGAGGACAGCTGTTGCCAGCATCATAACCGTGGCGCTCCGGTTGCATTTACAGAACGTCCCGTATCTATTTGAGTTTAAACCCGTCAGTGTAGTTAACGGTATTCAATGGGGCTGTCAGCCGAGTTCGTGGTTCAAGACGTCTCCTGTGGGAGTCACATTCTCCTCTCTGCGGAGTATTTTAACGGTTATATTACCTTTTGTTCTGATAGCCCTGTTTAACTGTGTGACAGTGAGGCGCATTTTATTAGCCAGTAAAGCTCGCCGCGGACTGCGCGGTCAAAGCAGTCAAACACAGAAGGATCCGGAGATGGAAAGCCGCCGGAAATCCATCATTTTGCTCTTTAGTGTGTCCGGCAGTTTCATTCTGTTGTGGCTACCGGTCACTGTGAGCTTTCTGACCACCCGACTCACAGGAACCGCGCATTACGACGGCGATTACACCGACTCTGCCTACGTCGCCACTGAAGCCGGCTTCATGCTCATGTACCTGAGTTCCTGCACCAACACCTGCATTTATACAGCAACCCAGGCTAAGTTTAGAGAAGACATGCGGCGGGTGTTAAAATCTCCTTGGACTTTGTTTTTAATATTGATTAAAAAGCACAGTTAAAGCAAATCATATACTCCTAAAGGTCGAAAGTCCACTAATTCTCCGCATCGGGCACGCGTCATGTGGTCGCGATGTGCATCTGGGTTTTATGTGTTCAAGAATTATGGGTCTCGCTATTAAGTTGACTTGGAATAAAATAACACTTAACTCCATTTCCGTGCAGCGGCGCCCTTGCTAGCCGTGACGTCATCAACATTCCTTGTATCTGATCGCTCAGTTGATTTCATTCACTCTTTCCGTTTCACAGCTGCGTTGACACTCAGGGCTCATCTGGCCGCAGGGTAACTCGGGTAAAGCTGGAGCAATCATAATGACTTTTATGCTGGAAGTGGAGATTCGCTGCGGTCAGCGCTGTGACAGAGCCAACTTCTTGTAGATTGCAGCGGGGGATCAATATTGCATAGATTCTGCCCCAGGTCGACTAAGGCAAACTATGCCAATCTTCGGAGCCATAATACAGCCCGTATCCCTCGCTACCAAGGGCATTCCAGGCACGTTTCCATTATTTTATTATCACTTGCATCGAGCGCGTCTGCTATAGACATAACCACGCAGTCCTGGGTTAAAAAAGAATGTCTTCTGACCTGTGTATGCATGTGCCTGTACTTTTGAGCCACTGCTGACGTAGGAAAAGACAAAACTGTTGGCTATCTGTACAATATATCCCTCCTCCTAATTGTATAAACTTCAACAAGGGTCCTTCAGATTATTTTCTATTTGAAATAATCAAACTTATAGTTTATCCCCCTATAGTTTATTCCATTCTCCACAGTCCAGGAAACAAACTGATGAATTTTAATCTACCATCGCACAGTTCTTACAACATCCTTCCCAGGGCGTGACAATCAGAATTGCACCCGTTGCTCTCAGTCCGCTCTGACCTGTGCTCCATGCAGCTGTGAGACCGAGTCGAAATACTTCCACTCAAAGCCTCGGTGAGCAATGCAAGAATAACAAAAACACTTTAGCTGTACTGCCCCACTGCGTGCAGAGAGGCATGTCCTAGGTTTGCAAGGTTATAACTGAAATTGACCCTGGAAAGGTCTATTTGTCTTCCCAGAATTTTATTTCACAATGTGCATTAAGTCATATTTTGTTTCACATACTGTTGTACAAACAATATATGACCCAGTAGCAAATCTACACTCACCGCTTATTGCCGGCGTCCGGGAGGAGAAATGCTCGCACGCTACCATTTACATCCATTTACCAAGCTAATATTGTGACTAGTTTGCCAATTCCTCTCGGCGTCCCTGTATCTGTCACGGAGCGCCTAGTTAGAAGCACTACTAAAGCACATCTGAACTCTATCTCCCTTCCTGCTTTATTAAATCGCCGAGATTATTCCTTTAAAATTCCAGTCACATTTGTGAGACATGACGTCCCCGTCAGAAGACCACCCTGACTCCTTATTCGCTTAGATGAACGGCCTTCCAGGCTGTATATACTTAAATGTTGTTAACCGGAATTTCCCCAATGACATTCCCACACCAATATAAAGAGAACTGCTCTCAATATTCCAGAAATGAAGTGATAAGGGGAGCGATGTGGAAACAGCGAAGAAGGTAACAAAAGACGGTTAATAAGGCACGAACGGTAAATGCAGATTGAGGGATAAATTGAAGACAGGTGTTTTACTGTTTTAATGACTAACGGCACAACTAAGTCGAGAATGCTGAATTTATCATGCAATGCACTTGTACACAAATCACTCCAGGGTCCCCTCCAAATCCTTCCCATGATTCCAGAGTTCCGCGATCTGTCAGTCATGACAGCACAGTCATGACATCCCTCCACCGCGGACGTCCATCTTCAGCTACCGAGTGAAATTTCTCCAGTACCATCCGTCAACTACGAAGCCTGTCTATTCCTTCCATTTTTGAGCATTCTTCCGGTGAAAAAATGGGCTAGATACACAAAAACTCACCCACTGTACTCCTCTAAGCCTTCGGATAAAGGACACGTAACTGAAAGCGTTCCGGGAGAAAGAAATCGGGTAAATAGAGCATAGCCTCTTGGGTATTATCTGGTGAATGGCGCTCACACTGTGAACATGGGCGGAAAACCGGGTGGACATTTGAAACGTAAGCAGAAGCTATTGCTAAATGAGATATTGTGGCTATTATTTTCCTACTAAGAAGTTCTTGATTTTTCCGCCTCTAATCTCATTGACATGATATTAAAAATGCCTATTATGGAGTATTTCAAAGTCTGGTTTTCCGCGGAACTTCAGGTGAAAACTCACAAATGTTCACTAAATTTTCTTAAGGATACTCTCCCCGTCACAGTTCCAAATTATCCCGCCCCTTGACTCCTCACCTGGGGAAAAATCCCGCTCTGTCCTTTCTATCGTATCCTGTCCGTAGTGTGGAATTTTGATTCAGTTCATGTCTGTCTCTTCTATTCACTTCATTGATCTCCTCAGCTCAACCTCCTGCATCCATTCCGCAGCGTCATACTCCTCATTTGGAATTTTATTGCATTCTTGCAGTTTCCATGTCTCTGCTGTAATTTTCCAATGTTGGGAGATTTTCCACACAAGATTCTCTGAAGTTCCATCCCTCTGCCAATGGAGACAAGTTCCTTTCTGCATCTCAATTATTTCCTCTGCATGTCTTCCCCACACCGCTTCCGAAATCAGCACGGTGAGGTCCGCCTGGTCTCAATGCTCATCAGTTTCTATTAGTCAGCAAGATTCTGCCAACCTTCACAACTCCTTTTCTTTTCGCTTCCACTCCACCTCTTTCTGCATTTTGAAGGGAACGTTTTTACCTGATTTTCTGAACTATTCGGCCCTTGCCACCATTATGTCCTGGTCCTGAATGAGGCAAATCCACTGTGATCCAGGTTAATGGAGCTTAGAAAAATAGAGCGCTGTGCGCTAGGGAGCTTCTAGACCCTCTCTGGAGTTGGCTGTGGGCCGAAGGGGCTGCAATACGCTTCAAATTTATTTGTTTTCTGTTCATTCAGTTTTTCTCTTCATCGAGAGGAAACCGATGGCGTGGTACATCTATTACTTTCGTGCACTTCGTTGAAATTTTAAAGACATTTCGCTTGTGCTTTGGAAGAAAAAAAAACGACAAACGGATGAATAACCGCTCCTGCTTATCGACGACGCTTTTTTGTTCCTGCAACTTTAATTCCCTATTCCGTTTAAAAGTTCAGATCCTTGTCTGTCTGTGCACATGCACTGATATATAGGTGAAACACTCTGGTATCCTTGGCTGCGTAAGTCTAAGGAAGGGACTCTCAATTCCCCCAAACTCGTGAGATTGAGACGGCCCGAGCCCACCTCAGTCCCCGAGTTGTGTGAATGCTGTGCAATTTACTACCCTGTTATAAATAAGTGCCACGAAACAACAGGCTGTACGCTGCAAACTATTAACGAAGTTATATGTATGAACCATAACTTAATTTAACGGTTAGTAAAGAATATCAAAAAGAAAAAGCCCAGTCTAAATTAAACAGTCATATGTGCACAAGCCGGAGCTCAGCTGGAACTTCTCTGTCACTCACGCACCGGACCTTCGGTCAACGTGAAAGCTCACACAAACTTCCGAACGTCGCTCGCAATCCATCTCGAACAAACCGGTCTCCCACCGGAGCGTATGCTTCGACCGGTCCTCCCCAGCGTCTTCTCCCCTCGTAATATTTGGCGAATGATTCTACCGGGTCCCCTTTGTCAGGACGCATAACAATCATCATTGCGTTCTTCAAACCATCACGTGTTCCTCCATCACGTCGTTGTATATCTCGTGAAGTTGAGTGTATATTTGGATGCAAACACATTATAGTTAATTTCCTTTCTTCGTACTATTCTAGGTAATCTATTGCTCTCTCGACCAGCTGATTGGAAAGGCACTCAAGGATGTGCCGATATATTTAGCAATTTTCTTAAGCTACTGAACCCAGAACGGTGTGGTTTATGTATGTCCTGATTTGAGTTGCTCCCCCTGCTGCCCCCTCTCTGATAGTTGATCGATAGTAGCATCCCCAGCAGTTTTCCCTTCACAGCCAGGGTGGCTGACAATCTCCTTATACTGCGGAAATTATCCCAACTCGTATTTCTGAAGGTATCCACTCCAATTATAGAAATCCAAGTCCTTTGAAATTGCAGAGTTTCCGAATTCATGCTGTTAGAAAGATGCTGCTAGATCGCTTTGTGCCTCACGCGCGTGGTCCGACTCGAGTCCCCCGCTGAACGAAAAAAATTATCTTCGAGCCCACCCAGGAACGTAAAGTCTGAATCACACCATGCAGTAATGATCAGTCAGGTACAGAGAATCTGTATTTACCGACAAATGACTTTGATTGTCTCAACGTAGGTTCATAAACTATCTGCCTGTGTATCCCATGAGATTCCCTGACTCACCATGAACAGTCAATGATGAGAAAATGTATTACCCCATCTCAGCATGGTGTCATCTCCACGTACCCGTCGTTTCCCCTTAACCCTTAAATCCCCTACTATGCAAAACTCTATCCAACATTGTCTTAAATATATTCTCTGAGGTAGCCTACACTACAACGTTGGGCAGAGAGTTCCGCAGATTCACCAATCTCTGGGAAAAGCAGTTCCTTCTCATCTCCGTCCAAAATGGTGATGCTATATCCCTAAGTTCTGGTCTTATCTACCAGTGGAAACAACTTTCCTGTCTCTATCGTATCCACCCGTTTCATAATGTGATATGTTCCTATCGCCTGAAACTCCAGGCCACAACCTTCAAAAGACCCCTGGAAAGGAAGAAAATATATATGAAAGATTGAAATAGAGCTGTTTCGGAAGATGCAAGCAATGCAGTTTCCGTTAGGCTCCATCATCCTCAGCTCTGCCATGAGGATAATCACATGGGAAGTATCACACTAAAGGAATACACCTTCACTCCATCACTAAGGCGTTAAGGACAATAATTAACGATTGGAGGTGCTTGTGACATAGGTCCCAGTGTAGTCCATGTCTGTTACTTAAACGGTGGGAAGCTAGATACTATGCAACAAATCAATCACTCAGTCTCAATCCTATCTTTGGTCACTGATTGGAGGTGAGAAGACGTTTAAGTCATTGGAGATTTTGTCACGTGATGAAGTCATGATCTGTTGAATATTAACTTGCGTAAGATACATAAATATCAGCGTCCCTTTGCTTTAGACTCGAAATGATTTATTAAATAACGGTTGATTCTAATCATAGATTGTTTGTTCGCTGTTCAAGAAAAATATATCATGCTCTGCTATAGTTTGAAGTATGAACGCACTGAGAGTGTTAAATAGTTCACAAGGACTCTGCATTTGTGAGTTCAGTTGAAAGATAAACACAGGTAATACGTACGTGAATAAACGGACGGCAGTCGTGGGATTCTTAGGATTGCATTGAAAACCTGTTTAAATTAATCTTTTCTTTCACAACGGGAACACACTGCTTACAAATGTCTGTTGTAGTCGGTTGAAATAAATTTGCAGGAACACGTGAGTAACAGAGACTGCTTCTTTTTCCGTAATTGTATGATGTGTTAGTGTATGTGGGCCGCCCTCAACCACATCTGGTTTCCCTGTGTTCTTTATAATATTTGATAAGGATTTTCACTCCAGGTAGTAAATGTTTATTCTATATACGCCATTTAACGTCGACAGTTTTGAATGAACAAACGTTCGAGTTTATATTTTTGTTTTGCCTTCCCTGTGTATTTAGATCGTGTTCTTTTGTTTGTTTACTTTGGTGTTGATTTCAGAGGGAGACACAGATTCCACACTGGCCGTGTAAAATCAAGGTTAAAATGATCGAGTTATGATTGTATCTATTCCTGGTATGATAAACCCGCTGTGCAAAGGTAAATCGACATTCAGACAAACTCATGTGTACTTGGATTGTGAATTTGACATTCGCATTCTCGGAGCTGGTTCATTTGGGAAACACCAGAGGATGCTGCAGAAGACTTTGAAACGCTGGTTGTGAGTTGAAGGGTTCTATGGGAAAAGATTGCTTTAATGTAATCGCAGCATCTGCCCTGTAATAAAAACACGAGAATTCAGCTTACTGAGCGTGCAGTTTTATTCCGGATTCAGTATTTTGCTTTCATCATTAGCCCTAACTCAGTAAATTATACAAATGCTGTAGAATGACTAAATTAATCCCGGGCTCTCAAAACACTATAATAGCAGAGTCTAGATATAGTTGCAGCGTGTACTAAAGATTATACCTTCCTTGGGGAACATCTTCATGCACTGCCTCATCCGCTTTCCCTTGCTTAGCCAATTCGTGCCCAGTCAAACGCCTTAACAATTAATATGCCCCTGTTCAACTCTTCAGACTTCATCTGCCTATTTTGCATTTGTTCATGGAAATTATTCTGGTTTAAAGGGACAACCTGACCTCACAGAACCATGCTGACTATCCGCAACCAGGATACGTTTCTCCAGATACTGAGAAATGTTGTCTTTAAGAAACCTTTCGTTTCCCTTGTCCACAACTGACCGAAGCCTCACTGGCCTGTAACTCTCAGAACTACATTATATTTTTTGATAAGAGGAATAACATTTGCCATTCTCTGTGGCCAGTGATGACACAAATGTCACGTCCTGAAGCGCAGCAATATCTTCGAATACGTACACAACGCTGGAAGAACTAATCAGGTCAGGCAACATTCGTGAGAAAAGAATAGCCAACGTTTCGGGCCCAGACCCTTCATCAGGAATGGGGAGAAGAGAGGGCCGAAGCCCAGTAAAAGAGATAGGGGAGGGGGGAGGGCCTAGAGGCGCCAGGTGGAAAACCAATCAGAGGAAAGTTATAGGGGGGAGGGGATACGCATGAAAGAACTTGTAGAGATAAAGGAGTAGAAAGTTGAAAGGGCAGAGAGGCAGAGATGGACCTGGGATAGAGGGAGGGGAGTGGGAGTGAATTACCGGAAACTGGAGAATTCAATGTTAATACCACCAGGCTGGAGGCTACCCAGACGGTAGATGTGGCGCTGCACCTCCAACCTGAGTTTGGCCTCATTATGGCAGTAGAGGATGCCATGTATGGACATATCTAGATGGGAATGAGAGGCAGAGTTGAAGTGAGTAGCAGCCGGGAGGACCTGTCTTTAGTGACGGGCGGAGCGGAGTTGCTCGACGAAGTGGTCCCCCAATCTGCGTCCGGTCTCGCCGATGTAGAGGAGGCCGCACCGGGAGCTCCAGATGCAATAGACAACTCCAGCAGACTCGCAGGGAAGTGTTGCCTCACCTGGAAGGACTGTCTCGGGCCCGGAATGGGGGTAAGGGTGGAAGTGTGGTGACAGATGTAGCATTTGCGCTTACAGGGATGTGCCGGGTGGGAGTTCTGTGGGTAGGGACGTGTGGACCAGGTAGTCGCGGAGGAAACGATTCCTGCGAAATCCTGAGAGCGGTAGGGAGGGAAGGATGTGCTTGGTGGGGTCCTGTTGAAGGTGGCGAAAGTTGCAGAGGATAATGTGTTGGATCCGGAGGCTGGTGGGGTGATAACTTCGCTCGCTTTCTCTCATTACCTGGATTGCAAACCTTGTAGATCCTGGGAAAGATTTATTTTCATGTTTTCCCAATTTCAAGCTCGTAGTTCTAAGCGTCTGCATGTCCCAGCACCTCTGTCCTTTTTCTTTTTTCCACATTCATCAATGTCACAGTCACTAGTGAATACCGAAGGAAAGAGTCAGTAAGGACTTTCACTGCCTCCTTGCTGTCCAGACACATGCATCCTCTGTAATTCCTGATCTCTCCCACTCTCTATCTCGTCGTCCTCCTGTTTTACACTTCCGTGGGCTTCTCATGACCCCTTCTAACTCTCTGTCCATTGTTAAATTCCTCCTGGTTTCCTTGTGTCGTTCCATAGCCCTGCCTGATCCTTTCTTCCCAAACCTTAAGATTATTTATTTCTTCCTTTTGAAGAGGAGTTCCTTATCTCTTACCAACCAGGGTTACTTTAGGGGCAATCCGTTCCTCGCCTCATTGAAACCGCTTCTCCTGAAACGCAAACTAATGGTCTGTTAACAATCGTCATATTTCTGTTACGCATTAGAAGGAACCAATCATGTCCCAAATTCGGCTACTAATTTCCTACCTAATAGCATCAATTAAATACATTCCCTATTGCCTGCTCTCATCACAGTGTAAGGTATTCGTAAACGTCCATATAACCATATAACTAGATAAAAATTACAGCACGGAACAGGTCATCTCGGCACCAAGTCCGTGCCGAACGCTTACTCTCACCTATTCCCACTGACCCACACTCAGCCCATAACCCTTCAATCCTTTCCTGTCTATACACCCATCCATTTTTAGTGACAATATTGAACCTGCCTCTACCACTTCTACTAGAAGCTCGTTCCACACAGCTACCACTCTCTGAGTAAAGAAGCTCCCCCTCGTGTTACCCCTAATCTTTTGCCCCTTAACTCTCAACTCATGTCCTCGTGTTTGAATCTCCCCTACTCACAACGGAAAAAAGCCTATCCACGTCAACTCTATCTATCCACCTCATAAATTTAAATGCCCCTTTCACGTCCCCGCTCAACCTTCTACGCCACAAAGAATAAAGACCTAACTTGTTCAAACTTACTCTGTAACTTAGGTGCTGAAACCCAGGTAACATTCTGGTAAATCTCCTCTGTACTCTCTCTGTTTTGTTGACATGTTTTCTTTAATTCGGTGACCAGAACTGTACACAATACTACGAATTTGGCCTCACGAATTTGGCATTGTACAATTTTAACATTACATTCCATCTCCTATACTCAATGCTCTGATTTATAAAGGCCAGCATAACAAAAGCTTTTTTCACCACCCTATCCAAATGAGATTCCACCTTCAGGGAACAATGCACCATTATTCCTTGATCACTCTGTTCTACTGCATTCTTCAATACCCTACCAGTTACCTTGTATGTCCTATTTTGATTGGTCCTACCAAAATGTCTAATAGCTGTGCGCTATCGTTCTGAAATGCTGACTCGCAGAGAGATCTGTTACCTGACTCGATTCACTTTCCAGAACTAGTTCTAGGATGGACTATTCGCTAGTCCGCCTACCCGCTTAATGTGATAGGACTCCTTCCCGGAGGTAACCGAGAAATTCTCTCTCATCTAAACCTTTGTAAACAGAGTAAGTGCCCATGAATATTAGTGAAGCTTAAGTTGCCTGTGACAACAGCCGTGTTAATATGGCATCTGTCCAAAGTCCATCCCCGATCTGTCACTGTCTCTGATTGTTGTTTTCGTTTTCGCGATAGGAACTCTGGACAGGATACTCTCAAGCGAGTGCTTGTTCCCTTCCTACTTCTCAGTTCCACTCACAGTCTATTAACGTGCAGTCCCATCACAGTATCTTGCCTTTCCGCAGCTGTGATACTATCACACTCTCCGTGTATTTAAAAAGGCTTTCCTTTTTCCCTTCTATGAATATATTGATATATTTGAACCCCAAGAAGTCCCGATGTCATTGCTCCGCTTGAGATTGGACTGACATTATTTCCTCTACATGGTGGCATCCGTTAGTCTAGCGAGACCATGGATCTGTGCCTGGAATGTCTACTGGGGTGTCCTCTCCAGAGCGCAGGCCTGGGCAAGCTTATATGGAAGACCGACAGTTGCCCCTGCTGCAAGTCTCCCCACTGCATGACACCGATGTTTTCCAAGGGAAGGGCAAAGGCTTGGCAGCTCATACATGAGGAATAAAAATCATTCGTTTACGTCTCCGTCTAAATATACAATTTGCAATCATAGACATTTATATTAAATTGTAATAAATCGAATAGTCAATGCAACATAGAAAAAAACAGTCAAATCAGCGTGAGCTAATCAGACCGATGTCATGGTGGCTCAAGTTGACCCGGAGGCTGCTGGTCCTGACATTTATGCTGCTGTACCCTTTCCCGGATGATTTTCAAGTCTCTGTGATACTTTGGAATTTAATCATTTGAGGATAATCAGGGACATGAAATTCTGAATTCATGACATATTTGTCAAATCTACTCATTTTAAAACTACTTTATTCGAAGCTGGGCTGAATTGCATTTAGAGTGGGCGTTATCTACAGAGATGGCCATTTAATGTAAACACATACTTCATTCCATTTCTCAATTCTTTTCTGAATTTCCTCTGTGTCAGTGTATAGATACAAGTATTGGTGCACATACTCAGAATTTGCAACATGAACCCAAATTGTTGAAGTATATATACCGGGGAACTGAAATATTTGTCCTCATAAAAAAAGTTTTCCACTTGCCATTTCAGGGAATGAACTACATAGGGCATCCAAAATAAGATGAAATTTGCTGATATTGCAAACAATAAAATCATCGATTTTCTGCGGTTTTCCACCTCGGTATCCTTCTGATTATCACTGCTGTTCCGTAGCCCTCTGCGGACTCTGTTTGCCGCAATTATATCTCTTACTGTTAACCAATTGAACACTAGAATTAAGCCGATTGGTAGCAAAGGTGTTAAAATACTCTCCAGTAATTCGTATCCTCTCCACACGGGTAAAGTAGCCTATTCATCTTTGAAGGCGCAATGCCACGGAATGTTGTCAATAATGACGTAAGGTTCAATGGCAAAGTAAAACGGGGCACATCTCCCGCAGCTCACTATAACCACGGTCACCATAACCACCGTTGCTGTTCTCTCAGTGCAGTATCGTTCCCCGAGCTTTCGACAACATATTGCGATGAAACGATCGAAGGTAAAACTGACGGTAAACCAAACAGAACAGTCCATCGTTATACCCCTACAAATATCTGTCAGAGCACATACAGGAGTGATGAGCAGTGATCTTGAATACATGTAGATACTGTTGGTTTGTTGCACTAAAGCAACAACGATAACCACCATCAGATCCGCTGTTGCCATTCCAACCAGGTAACGGGTGATGCATTTGGAGAGTCCGCATTTTCCACGAGATAGGATGACAATTGCAGTTATATTAACTACAGGAAATTAGAAACAAAACAGGATTATCATTAGTGGCAACTGTCTGAATGCCTACCATTCTTCCAATACTGTGCAGGGTATGTTTTATTTTTCGAAGTGAAGAGCAGAAATTCGATGTGTACCGGCCTCATCGGAAGACTCCTGCTGGAGGACCACAGTGGACCGCTGACTTTCCGACCGTTTAGGCTTCTGATTTCCACGAGTTACCTACCGGTGAGCGGTCGATCGCTCCAGCAAACGTCACCATGAACAA
This sequence comes from Hypanus sabinus, assembly GCF_030144855.1. Taxonomy (NCBI): domain Eukaryota; kingdom Metazoa; phylum Chordata; class Chondrichthyes; order Myliobatiformes; family Dasyatidae; genus Hypanus; species Hypanus sabinus. Next base: position 945,980 of record NW_026781815.1, read on the forward strand.
CGCCATTTCCATTATTCGAGATGAAACAGCTGAAGGGATTATTTGAAGTAAAATTCAGGAGGTTTAAAGCATAAATTATAATTTAGTGGTTTATGGAAGAGTAGACCGACGTGCCATAATTCGACTGGCCAGTCATACGAAAAAGTTTCCGATCTGGAAAAGGGATCACTGTCACTTCAGAAAGCCGGGCAGGGTCCAACTACAAAACTATTGGCAACAACATCTTTGAGAAAAAAAGAAGAAAAAAAATCACATCGGTAAAATATGGAGACTGAATTAATAAAAAATATATAAAATCTGCCTGAATCCTCAATTCTGGAAACAAAATTCAGGTGTGAAACCATCTGTGCTGTTCTCCGAACAGTGCAGCGGAACAAAACCAAGACGACGGCGCTATACATTGAGTGACCGGCTCCAGTCTCTTACCAGGGACACCGAAGGCTACAATTGCAGGATAGAAAACGGCCGCGATGTAGTAAATAGCTGGATGCCCCATATTCCGTCTAAAGCCGCGTTCAAAGGATCGTATGGACCTGAGATCGGTTTTACAGAGTTATATGTAATTCAGAGTAATTCCACCGAGGCAATTAGCGTGGCTATCACATGAGTCGCATTAGGGACAAACAACTAAACAAACACATATATTATTTTTTTTCACTCTGTCATAGTGCCATGAATACGTATCCCCAAGGGACGTTACAAGTTCCTAAATTTTAAACTATGATAATATGAACATTGACAATATAATTTCTGGCTTCAGCTGCTGAAATCGGGCAATTTCTGATTAGTGTTTGTATCTAACATAGACAATCATCCTGAACAATGAACATGGACGATCACCTTCCACTAAATTTATTTTGTCACCTCGGCGGAGCACATTCGCTTCCAACGTTGGGGTCGGGACATTAGCTCGGCAAATGAAAAGTACACGTTATTGAAGGGACAGATAAGACATTTTTTTACTTGTTCTTGTCATTTCCAGTCATTTGAATGTTGAAAGTCACAGTAAATATCTGATGACATGTTTCAAAATAAAATACGCTGTACGTATGTTCGTCTAAGCACACAAACGAGATCGAGAGCAATATTCCAGGGACATTCCATAATAAAAAGTTACGCGCCACAGACTTTATCTACGGCTTGTGAACGGATTGTTGAACGTTCTCTTCTGGATTAGCAGCGAGGGGATATTTGACTCTTTGAATGCAACAAGTGTAGTGCAGGGATTGGTGTCCAATCTGTTGTTACTTATCATGTATTTTAGATATATCTTAGATGTCGATTTAGAAAACAGAATCAGTGGGAAAAAAATCGGACAAACCCTAGGTTGGGGCGCTGATACAGCAAGGAACTCTATCCAAGGTTGCAGCTTGTTGTTGTCTGGCTAGAAAATGTGTTGGAATATGGCCGATGGAATTTAATAGAGACAAGTACGAGTTCGTCTGCTTTGTGAGGATAGATACAGCAGGTTAAGAAGCTCATTGAACGGGTAGAATTTAAGGTGTAGAAGGTAAGCAGCGTCACGGGCAGATCAGTTTGTATTGAGCTCTAATCATATTGACCTTTGCAATCATTTCACTGAATGAAGGAGTTGGGACGTTAGGGTGAAGCTGTACAACACCCTGGTGCGGCCACAGCTTGGCCCTCGGCTCATTTGACAATGTCTCAGCGCTGATACACGCCTTCCACTCTTACACTTTGAATACCATTTGTGAGGCTGACTATACCCGTCTCCCCCTTTTACTCACCTTTTCTTGTGAATTATTTTCATTCATAACTTGTGAACAGCTTCTCTTTGTTGCAACAGCTGTTCACTGAATTCCTACTCCAATATTTTATTGCCAACGGCACCATTAATCAATGCATCAGAGTAATTGGTTAATACATCCACGCCAGCACTGGTTTTGTTTACTTGTCCGATATCTGTGTTGTACCCAAGGCATCCTTTATTATCTCTCTCCAATTGCTCTTCAGATAGAACCGAATACTTTCTCCTCTGTACGATTGTAGCCTTTCAAGTAGCGAACGGAAAGATGTTGACCAAAGAACAGTGATGGATGGAGATTTATTTCTCGGCAAAGTATGGTCTGACTCGCAGGGGATCGTTGAGGTGTCGAGGTTTCTCTAGAACTGTGGTCATTGCTCCAGACGCTGAAGATGCTGCCTGGACGATCAGTGCACCCGGTACACAGTGCCGAATTAAATATGATGAAGTGGAGTTCCTTTTCTGGATTGTATTAATAATCCTGCGACTTGCTGAAGACTCATTTCCCCGTTCAGCGGGCAATGTACCATTATTACTCTTGCTCCGTACACTGTGTGGAGAGAAAGCTGGATATTTTAAGAGGCGAGTCACAGAGCAAGTCTCCACCGTGAATCTGTGCCTCCTGTTGCAAGGCAGTCTGAAGCTCAATTTGCCAACCAGCCTGGGAATCACTGGATTCCATGCTTATAGACCGGCCGCATATCCATTTGGATAGAAATACTGAGAATTGCAAACACGTCCATTCGCTAATGCAAAGGCCGTGGATTGCAGAGGGTGACTGCAAACAATGGTGTTCCACACTGCCGCACCCCATCTACATTGGGTCTCACCAATGAGTAGCTGTCATACCAGCAGATCCCTACATAACCGTCGGAACTGGAAGGACAGATTTCCGTGAATGGTGGCTGGTGAGGGAGGAGGTGTAGATGCTGTTGTGGCGCTTGTAACGCTTGCAGGGATAAGTGTCTGAATGGAGATCAGTAGGAAGGGATGCTGGGTAAGGGTTTGATGCTGGGTAAGCAATACCTGTAAATGGCGGAGAAGGTGGAGAAGGTGGTGGAGCTCGGATAAGGGATGCGACTCGTGGTAAGATCCTGTTGGAGACCCAGGGTGTTACGGAGGACGAGATGCTCGTGGTGTGGTAGGCGACGATATGAAGAACCTTTTCCCAGTTGTGACGCGGTAGAATAGTAGGAGGGCGAATTCTCTAAGAGGTGAGACATGGACATCAATAAATTCTCAACGAGTTCTGAGTGCTAATATCGTTCAGCCAAGCCAAGGTCAGGCAAATTTTGGGGTGACATCAAAAACACTGGAACCTGCAAAATAATAGTAATTACTATATGAGGCAAATGAGGATACAAACAGTCCGATCCTTCAGTGGGATTCCGAGGGATTTGGGCCGGACGGTAAACTTATCTGTGAGAAAGTATTCTTCACCCAACTCTGCAAAAATTCCGGGTGGTGTGTCTGCGTTCAATACAATTACTGTCACTGTCGGCGTGCATGTGATGATCTCCTGCTGGTCCAACAAACATCGTAAGCGTTTATTAAGCTAAATATCATCAAATACAAACTCCATTAAATACTATTGGCTCAGGGAAACGTGGGTTTCCACCTCCAGGAAAAGATATAAATCTTTGTCCCTGCCAAATAAATTCTAATTCTTCAACAAAGAATATTGGGAGCTGTGCAATAGCTATTCTTGTTTTTATACACAACCGGGTAGAAACAACGAAGCAGACGCGTACATCGCAATGTATTCGGCAAAAAAAAGTTGTTTTAATTTTGTAAATGTCTGTTTAGGATGAGACGGGATATAATCAAAAATATTTTAAATAAACACGAAACAGCAGACAAGTTCTTCTGTGCAGTATAAAGTTTTACACTCCATTGAACAGTCAGTGATTCAGTAAACAATAGTTCTGCATTCATAATCTGGCACCGTTACCTCTCGCCAAAACATACACTTGGCATATGTCTATGCAACTTCTGCTTTTGTTTTCACCGATCCGCACAAGTGCATAAATTTAAATTTGAAACGATAAGTCAGAGAACTGTCTGTGAGAAGGTATTACTTAGACTTACAAATGAAAATATGTGTCCAGAAGCTGCGAAGTGGCAGATGGAAAAGGAAAATGGATAGTCAGGAAGGATATCTCCTCTGCATAGATTCACCTAACACTGCGTTCGCCTTCCCCCACATTTTTATTCCCCCTTCATTTACAGTCCTAATACAGTGCATCGGCCTGAAACGTCGACTGTTTATTAACTTCCATAGATGTTGCCTGGCCTGCTGCCTTCCTCCAGGATTGTGTGTGCGTGTTGCTCCTGGTACATAGCATCTTAAGTATTTGAAACAAGTAACTGAATTGAACAATTTGTCTCTGTCGAGATTACGTTATTGCGTTGTTTAATCACCTTGCTCCGTCGTCTGAAATTTCATTAAACTTTATATCCATTGATGTTCATTTAATATCATTTCCCTATTTTTTGTAATTTATTTTTTATTGAAGTTCATCATCAAACAAACATTCCCATATTCCAATCAGTAATATAATGACTTATATTCAAAATTCGAGACAAGCCTCATTCTGACAAATTGGAATCTACTGACATTGCGATCACGATACATCACTTTCACATTTAAGGTCAAGCCGATGCGTGCGATATTCAGTGATCCTGTATAGCGCTGCGGATGCATTATAGTAGCATCTGGACTAGTTATCTCTGGTTCATTTGCTCTATCGTTTAGGGCAGTAATGTCAACATTGTCCACGTCGATAGCAACTAAAAAGAGTAAAGTACAGAATACAGGTCTGAATTTAGTTGATACCTTTCTTCAGACTTTGGTCTATCAGTTGACTGAGTCGATAACATAAGGACTTGGATAAATCTCCAGCTGAATTTTGTAGATAGAGGAGACATTAAAGTCCTGTCTGTCTGAGAATTCTGTCAGTGAATGACCAGGCTTCTCTGTGGCATCATCACTTTGATCAGCGGAGGCTGCCGAAGCAACAACATTACCAGTAGGGTTAACGACAGACAATAGGATTAGGAATTATGTCATCAGCTTCCCCAGCAGCGATATTATCATTTCAGCTCAGTGACGTTTCAAGAGATGCAGTGATAACATCAGCGTGGTCAGTGGCATGTTTGTAAAGTGCGGACCATTATGCCTTGTGGGTCTCTATAAACTATAAACTGGGCCTGTAATCGTTCTAACGTTTCAGCATTACAGGCAATGTGTCTGTTTCATAACTGCCATAGTCCAATCCAAATTCAGTTATTGTCTGACCAGTAAGTCAGACAGATGTCCGTGAGTGCGCTTAGTGGATGGTTGTGCACATTCACCCGGCTGTGTTTCACATGACTGTCCATCTGCAAAGAGCTCTTTATTCCGTTCCTTGCAATGTTTTACCTATTTCTAGCAATATTTACAAATTGCTTCAAAATCTGTTTGGAAAAATAAACTGTCGAATTCTTTTATTTTACAAATATATGACTGAGCGTATTCTGTAATTCTGCATCTCCTCTTGACAGTACTTAATATGATTAGTGATGTGCAATAATTCTCCATTGTTGTTGTTACAGCCTGATTGGAACAAGAACAAAAAAATAAACACGCACATTTAATCACAACGATCAGCATGTTTTTCTTCAATCTTTAAATAAGTCAAACATATGTTTACATGTGCCCGGCATATTTGAACAACTATATATATTATGTTATTCCGGCTGTCAGACATCAGAGAATATCACCTTGGTTGTGTAAAAGTGTAAGTGATGAAGGCTCGGCATTTTTTTTTATGTTCCCCGGTGGTTTCCATTATCTGAACCTAGTGAATACAAGCTGCACCTATTTTCTTCATTGAGGTTCTTTATCTGCGAACGCACTGCACAATGTCTAAATTTATTTTCGCGCGGACTGACTAGATAATAGTCTGTAATGGGATTTGCATTTTTTTCACATTTAGATATAAGCAAATAAAAAGGTGCCGGTACTTTAATATATATAGTGTGCCCAATGTGGTGATAAAACTAATGGAGTGAATATTTCTCCTTAAGCGCCGGGTCACTCTTGATTTCAGTACGAAAATAAGAAGAAATGCTGAGGTTTAATACCTTTAGATTGACCTGCTATTTTGATCACTCATTGGCCTCATATCTCTCTGCTCTGAGCTGTATAGCCGAAAAGTTCAAGTCCATAACGAGAGAATCTATGGAAATTCTGCCCCGACACGTCAGCCAGCCCGCTGTGCATTGTGCTGTAAATATAAGTAGTGATTACACATTTGAAGTATTGATTTTGCAGCTTGTAAGTTGCGCATTAAGTGTTGTTATTTGTTGCAGGAGACCGGGCATTGACAAATGAAGACATGACCAATTACTTTCGATGTTCAGTGACAGTGTTTTCAGTGACTACTGGACATTATCACTTACAGTCTGATTCTGCTGCGAGTATTTTATGAAGCGAGATATTGTTATTTTTTTATTGCTTTATGGTCGTATCTTGTTTTCGCAGTGTCCATCGTGAGGCTGGACGGACAGTGATATTACCAATATACTGAGACATGGTTCTGAGTAAGCAGTGATATTCTCTTTGTGTGTTCAATCGTGGGACCGAAAGAGCTGTGATTGTAACATTGCAGTATTGAGTGAACTTGACAATCAGAGGCCTTATCAATGTGGACGCTGGCAGGGCGCAGTAAGCAATGATATCACCAGTGTGGCCAGTGTAATGCTTGTTCGGTAGAGACAGTTATGATCCTTGCAGTAATGGATCGCCCTCCGTTTGTCCAGTGTAGTTTCATGCAGTCTGTCAGTATGCAGGGGATTCAGTGATACTTTGTTGCGAGGATTCAGAATAGTTTTGCTCACAGAGGCAAGATAGTGGCAGCAGAGGGGGCATTTTACATGGTGTTCAGTACCCTGTTCTTTCAGTTTTTTTTTCTTTAAATATATAAAGTATGCATGATAAAGATGAAGATTTATGGGTTATGTTTTAGATTTCTAAGTTTAGAGGTGACAGTGAGCCCGCATTTACCGCTACTTCTTCATCATTACACACTCTTACCGCTCTCTGTGTGAAGAGGCCTCCTCCCATTTTCCCTTTAAACTTACCCCCCTTTACCCTGCGTGGTGGTTTATTTGGAACGTATAGCCTATTAACATCTTTGGACTATATTTTTTATTAGTTATGTCATTGTTTGCACAGTTGTAACTGTATGATGTAACTATGTGGATTTGTGTAGGCCTTGTAGCTTTAGGTTTTGGTTTGTTGGGTGGTAGAGTTGGTCTCCTGATTTGGTGCGTCTGGGTAGTCTTGTTCTGTCTGGAGGATTTGGAGCTCCTTTCGGGAAACGCGCCAAGAAGGTACGGCGATATTAATACGCAGAAGCCTCTCCAGACACTGGACTTGAGGATTTCCAAACTTTATGTGGATTTTCTGGTGTAGTCTGTTCTGTCGTGCGCTTTTGTGATATCTTTCTGGAGGAACATTGTCTCATTTTGTTATCTGCATTGCAGTTGTGGTTTCTAAATGACAATGAACCGAAATTCAATTCAATTCATTTCAATTAACAGTACAGCACCTTCGGCCCACAATGATGTTCCGACCCTTAAACCTGCATCCCATATAACCCATTACCTTAAATTCCTCCATATAACTGTCCAGTAGTCTCTTAAATTTCACTGGTATATCTGCCTCCACCATTGACTCAGACAGTGTATTCCACACGCCAACAACGTTCTGAGTGAAAAAAAACTTCCATTAATATCGCATGTGAAGGAATTACATAATTTAGCAACATAATTTGTCCCTTTAATACTATAAACGCTGTTTTTTTTAGAAACACACACGAAATGCTAGTGGAACACGCCAGGCCAATCAGCATGTATAGGAGGAAGTACAGTCGACGTTTCGGTCCGAGACCCTGCGTCAGGACTAACTGAAAGAAGAGACAGTAAGAAATTCGAAAATGGGAGGGGGAATGGGAGTTCCGAAATGATAGGAGATGACAGGAAGGGGAGGGATAAAGCAAAGACCTCGAAAATTGATTGAAATGGGATACAAGGCTGGAGAAAGGAGAGGACCATGAGACAGGAGAGCTTGGTAGAAAGAAAGGGGAAGGGAGCACCAGAGGGAGAGGGAAAGCAGGCAAGGAGTTATTGTGAGAGGGACAGAAAGAGAGAAAAAAGCGAAAAACAGTAAATTCGTTAATAAGTGTTAGGGTGAGAAACTAAGGAGGGGCATTAACGGAAGTTAGATAAGTCAATGCTGATGCCATCAGTTTGGATGCTACCCAGACGGTATATAAGGAGTTGTTACTCAAACCTGAGTGTGGCTTCATCTTGACAGTAGAGGATGCCATGGATAGACATATCAGGATAGGAATGGGACATGGAATTAAGATGTGTGGCAGCTGGGAGACCCTACCTTCTCTGGCGGACAGTGCGTAGGTGTTCAGCGAAACGGTCTCCCAGTCTGCGTCGGGTCTCAACATTACATAAAAGGCCGCACCGGGAGCACAGGGCGCAGCATATCACACCGGCAGAGCTGGAGAAGGAAGAGGATGAAGCGTTGGGCGGCCTAGGGAGAAAGAAAGGGGGCGAGGAACACAACAGAGAGATGGAGAGCAGGCAAGAAGTGATTGTGAGAGGGGCAGAGAAAGAAATACAGAGAGAAAAGTAAAAAAGGGAAGATAAAAAATAAATAAACAAATAGATAGATAGATAGATAGATAGATAGATAGATAGATAGATAGATAGATAGATAGATAGATAGATAGATAGATAGATAGATAGAGGGATGAGGTAAGAAGGGGTGGGGCATTAAAGGAAGTTAGAGAAATCAATGTTGGAGGCTGCCCAGAGGGAATATAAGGTGTTGTCCTCCAACCTTGGTGTGGTTGCTTGTTAACAACAGAAGAGGCCATGGGCAGACATCTCAGTATGGGAACGGAACGTGGTATTAAAACATGTGGGCACTGGGAGATTCTGCTTCCTCTGGCGGACAGAGCGTAGGTGTTCAGCGAAACCGTCTCCCAGTCTGCCCAAAACGTCGACTGTACTTCTTCCTATAGATGCTGCCTGGCCTGCTGCGTTCCACCAGCATTTTGTGTATGTTGATTGAATTTCCAGCATCTGATGATTTCCTGGTGTTTGCTGTTTCTTTCTTATTGTTGTTTATACCATATTAAATGAAGGGTCCTGGAGGTATAATTTTGCATGGAATTTGAGCTGTTTAATTATAAAAGTAGTAATTATTATGTTTTTATAACTTGAACAATTAGCTACATAAAGGAGCCATTTCTTATTCTAAAATTGGCAGAGCACAATGGTTCTCTAACAAGAAAAAATTGTTATATTTTTTCTTTATCTTGGCAGGAAAAGTTCCTGAAGTTGGAAACCGTTTCCTCAAAGGAAAGTCCTACGTGACAAACCCACTGCAGCTCTTTGAGAAATTCAAGCAGGGCAGAAAATGGAGTGCAGCAGACGTTGTGTACTTGGATTTTCAGAAGGCCTTTGACAAGGTGCCACAGATGAGGCTGCTTAGCAATAGAAGAGCCCATGGAATTATACGGATGTTATTCGAGTGGGTGTGAAATGGGCTCCTTGGCAGAGAACAGAGAGTGGGGATAAAGGATCCTATTCTGGCTGACTGCCATTTACCTGTGGCATTCCACAGGGGTCAAGGATGGGACGGTTATATGTTGCGATGTATGTCAATGATTTGGACTACGGTATTAATGGAATTGTGGCTAAATTTGCCGATGTTACAAAGATAAGTGGGGGGAATGGTAGTTTGGAGGAAACAGACCTGCTGAGAGACTTAGATAGCTGGGCAAAGAAGTGCCAAATGAAATACAATGTTGGAAAGTGAATGTCCATGCACTGTGGTGGAAGAAATAAACGGGCAGACTATTATTTAAATGAGGAAAGAACTGAAAATGCAGAGATACAAAGACAGTTGGGAGTCCTTGGGCAGGATACTCTAAAGATTAACCTCCAGGTTAATTCGGTTGTGAAGATGACGAATGCAATATTGACATTCATTTCTGGAGATATAGATTAGAAGAGCATAAACATGATGTTGAGGCTTTTTAAGGCACTCTTGAGACCACACTTGGAGTATTGTGTGCAGTTTTAGTCTCCTTATTTTAGAAGAGATATTACCTCACATTGGACAGGGTTCAGAGAAGATTCACGAGAATGAAATGGGGAACGTCTGGCAGCTCTTGGACTGTATTCCATGGAATTCTGGTGAGTAAGGCTGGGTGATCTCATAAAATAATTTTCGAATGTTAAACCACCTGAACAGATTAGATATAGCAATTTAATTCCCATTGTAGGGAATTCTAGGACAAGAGGGCACGAAATCAGGAGAGAAGTATGTCCGTTTAGAACTGAGATGTGGAGAAGTTACTTTAGTCAGAGGGTAGTAAATCTGTGGAATCCCCCACTGCACGAAATGGAACAGGAACATTTGCTTAGTGTTCGGAAAGAACCAACCTCCCCCCGCAGGAACACTAAAGAACATAATTTCCCACAATTCACTCTGTGTGTGTGTGTGTGTGTGTGTGTGTGTGTGTGCGCGCGTCTCTCTGTAAGTGTCATTGCTCTGTGACAAAGCTCTCTCATTGTAAGTAAACACACAGTTCTTACTGCCAAGCGATAGTCTACTGAGGTAATGCCCACGGATTTTTGTGCAGTTCTATTCAATCGATCCAATATACATCAGACACAATGATGTTGAATTAAATTGTTTGTTCAAGTGACTGTAACTAAGAAACTATCTCCGGAGATCGATCCTCCGTTTAAATCATGAACTTTTCGAATGTATCAGCTCAGAGTGTCTGCGGAGCTGTGAATTCAGGAGCAACAGAAGTCACAGGTTGTCACTGAAATGGTGTATCCAGTCAACACGCGGATACGAGAAGTTTACTACCCTTTGATTTTTAGCATTTGGAATTCCCGGTAAGCAGCAGTGTCAGTTATCGTTGCTGGGAAATGAAGTTTAATTCCAGTGCTGGGATTGTTTCTGTCGCTTATTTCCGCTAGCACTTGACAGTCCCACTGTTCTGCATTTCAAATATGTGGATTCTGGCATCTGGATAGAAAAATAAACCGTCTCCTAAATACAACAAATCGAATTTGTGTAATTCAATGGGTTAGACAGCGATCCTTCAGCTGCTTCTGTTAAATAATGGGGTGTCCATGTCTCTGTGCTTTGAGTCTTGAAGCAGCTGCACTGTAGTTGTAAACAGTGTGTTGATACAGATTGCGAAGATTATACGAATTGATTGTCTGCACTTCTATGTGAGCAGTTGTCAGAGTTAGGTGTAACAAACAAACACGTAATAACATGATTGTAAATGTAATGAGTTCCATGTTGTAACATGAGACCTGAGGATCTTTAATAAACATGTCCTATATGACTGCGTATGAAGCCGTGGATGGACAACACAATGAAGAACTTGCTGAACCAATTATCACAACTTCATACTTACCAACACTGGGAAATTTATTACAAGCCCCATTTCCAGAAAAGTTGGGATATTTTCCAAAATGCAATAAGAAACAAACGTCTGTAATATGTTAATTCACGTGAACCTTTATTTAACTGACAAAAGTATAAAGAAAAGATTTTCAATAGTTTTACTGACCAACTTAATTGTATTTTGCAAATATACACTAATTTAGAATATGATGGCTCTAACACCCGCAACATAAGTTGGGGCAGAGTTAAAATAAGATTGAAAATTGCACAGATTATTCAAATAACACCGGATTGGAAGACTCGTCATTACGCAGGCTATTTGGTAGCTGGTGAAATATCATGACTGGGTCTAAAATTAGCGTCCGTCAAAGGCTCAGTCTTTGCAAGCAAGGATGGGTCGTGGCTCACCACTTTGTGGCAAAATTCATGAGAGAATTTTTAGTCTGTTCAAAAGGAACATTTCCCAACGCATGGTTGCAGAAAATTTAGTTTTTTAAAAAAACTACATTACATAATATTATGAAAAGTTTCAGAGAATTCAGAGACATCTCAGTGCGTTAAGGGCAAGGACGGAAACCACTGTTGAATAGGAGTGATCTTCGAGCCCTCAGGCGGCACTGCCTGAGAAACCGTCATGCTACTGTGACAATTATAGACACCTGGGCTTGGGAGTACTTCGGAAAACCATTGTCACTTAACACAGTCTGTCGCTGCATCCAGAAATGCAACCTGAAAGTTTATTACGCAATCCGGAAGCCATACATCAGCTCTATGCATAAACGCCGGCGATGTCTCTCGGCCCGAGCTCATCTCAGATGGACCGAAAGACTGTGGAACCGTGTGCTGTGGTTAGACGAGTTCACATTTCAGCTAGTTTTCGGTAAAAAGAAAACGGGCGTCGAGTTCTCTGTGCCGAAGATGAAAACGACCATCCTGATTGTTATCAGTGAAAGGTGCAAAAGCCAGCATCTGTGATGGTATGGGGGTACATCAGTGCCCACGGCATGGATGAGTTGCATGTATGTGAAGGTACCATTGACTCGACGGCGAATATGTTGTCATCAAGGCGGCGTCTCTTTCCGGGTCGTCCATGCTTATTTCAGCAGGGCAATGTTAGATCACGGGCTTCAACAGCATGGCTTTGCAGACACAGAGTGCGTGTGCTTGACTGGCCTGCTGCCAGTCCAGATCTATCTCCTAATGAAAATGTATGGCGCATCAGGAAGTAGAGAATCAGACAACGGAGACCACGGACTGTTGTGCAGCTGAAGTCTGATATGTCAAGAATGACCAAAATTTCCAATTGGAAATCTACTGCAATTAGTATCCTCAGTTTCAAACCGAATAAAAAAGTGTTATTAAAAGGAAAGATGATGTAACACAATGGTAAACATACCTTTGTCCCAACTTTTGTTGAGTGTGTTGCAGCCATCAAATTCTAAACTTGTATATGTTTACAAAATACAAATAAGTTTGTCAGTAAAACTATTGAAAATCGTTTTTTTGTACATTTGTCTGTTAATTAAAGGTTCACGTGAATTAATTCACAGATTTTTGTTTTTTTTACATTTTGGAAAATATCCCGACTTTTCTGGAAATAGGGTTTGTATTTTATACTGGTCGTTGAATTCCTCTGGCCTGCCTTCGTGTGCTGGATTCAACGGAAGACGTCATGTCTGTCTGTGAGGTTGTGACAGACAGCGCTGTATCTATTGGAATCCTAACCCAGACATACAGTCAGACAGCCACAGGAAAGTATTGCGCAGAAACAGAGTATTCGGTCCATCAGGCCCGTGAAGAAATACTTAGGCTGCCTACTCCCATCGACCTGTACCCGGAACAAGGCCATCCGTCCCCCTCTTATCCATGTACTTAGCCAATCATCTCTCAAATGTTGCCATCGGAATCTCAATTACCATTTGCTTTGGCAGCACTGTCTACGTACTGACACCCCACTCGAAGAAGACATTCCCCACATGTTTCCTTTAAACATTTCACATTTCAACCTTCACCCATGATCTCTAGTTGTATTCTCCCCCAACATCAGTGGAGAAAGCCCTCATGCATTTACACTCCCTATTCGCATCATAATGTATATGCCTCTTAAATCAACCCTCAGTCCGCTAGGGAATAACATATGTAATATTTCCTTTTAATCCAAAACATCCAATACCGGCTATAGTTGTGTAATGATTTTTTTTTCTTCAGTTGAGCCAAACTGCAACAATTTTCCAAATTAGGCCTCAATAATGCCTTAAGCAACATCGGCATAACATCCCAAATCCTGTATACAGTACTATGGTCCATGAAGGCTAAACTGCAGAAATCTATTTTTACGACCCTGTCTAACTGTGCCGCAACGTCCATTGAATTTCCGACGTGCATTCCCAGATTCGTTTGTCCTATCGTACTCCTCGGTGCCCTATTTCTCATTGTGTCAGACCAACCCTGTCTGGTCCTCCCATAGTGCAACATTTAAATATTTGGCTGCTTTAAATCCGATCTGCCGCATCGGCAATTTGCTGATCAAGTTCACGATATTATTATCCAGATCATTGGTATTGATGACAAACAACAACGGAGACAGCAACGATCCTTGGAGCACTCCATTCGTCACAGGTTCCGAGTCAGAGAGACAACCATCTATTACCACACTCTAGCTTCCCCAACATGGTCAATGGCTAATCCAATTTACTACTACATCGTGAAAGCAAAGCGACAATACATTCTCGAGCATTATCCCATACGGAACCCTAAAAATTCCTGGCTGACGTCCGTGTAGACGGGATCCACGGCCTTGCTTGCAACACTATTCCTGGTATCTTCCTCGTAAATCTCCGTAAGATTGGTTTGACATCACCTACTACGCACCAGCCCATACTGACTATCGTTAATGTTCCTGTTTGTCCAGATGCTTCACTTCATACCCCATGACCAGTGTAGTCTGAACACCGAGGACAAATCCTTATTACGTAATACTTGACGAGTCCCTTCCAAGCAAAACTATCGATTTCATCCAACAATCGGTACTAACATTTATGGCCTGTTGTTCTTAAATTCTCTTGTCATACTATCAGGCGCATTGAGAGTAGTCTGAAAAATGAAGGCGTCTTAACTTTAAATGATTAATCGACTGGACCTAAATAGTAAGTGCACTGGAAAATTACAGCACAGTGCAGCCCTTTGTCTCACGGGGTTCAGAAAGCGTTTCAACTAATTTAGGTTCAACTAGACACATCCCCTCTGCTTCTGAAACCGAATCAGAACCATAATTAGTGCCACAAGCATATGTCGTGAAATTTGCTTATTTTACGATAGCACTACAATGAAATACAGGATAAATAAATATAGAGGAAAACAACATGGAGTTGCAGGTGGCAGAGGGGAAGTAGCTGTTCCTGAATCGCTGAGCGTGAGTTATCAGGCTTCTGTATCTCCTTCCCGATGGTAACACTGTGCAGAGGGCGTGTCCTGTTCGTCGGAAACGTTAATGATGGACGTCACTGTTACAAGGATCTGCCCTTGTAATAATGATCAGTGACGTACAGAGAATCTGTATTTACCGGCAAGTAATATTGATTATTTCAACTAAAAAGCACGTAGGTTCATTTGCTATCTCCCTGTGTGCACCCTACTAGAACCGCTGACACTCCATAAACAGTCAATAAAGAGATAAGAAAAAAACTAACACCCTGAAAAAGAGTCTACGCCGGTCAAGCGTTCATCGTGATTCCGATCTTCACTTTTCCGTGGGGTCCTGCCTATCAGCGTTGGTTGTTCTCGGGCTGCTGGAGAGTTATCACCCCTGCATATTTGGAGATCCGGAGTCTTACACTGTTCCTTTTTTTATATATATATTTTTAATTCAAATTTTAAGATAGATACATAGAATGAATAGAATAGTAAAATAATATGATATAAGACCTCCCCCTCCCCTTAACCCCTCCTCCCTTAACATCCCTATCTGAAAAAAAGAAGAAAAAAAAAGGAATAAACAAAGAAAGACTGTGTGGATATCGGAAGATCCCCACATGCTCCATGGAATGCAAAATAGCTTTAATATATGTATAGATTTCTTTCCCCAGATGAGAAATAATTTTAACTTCGGAGCAAACATATATATAATCCTATTTTTTTTTTAAATAAGGGTGTCAAAGTCTCAGAAATGTGTCATATTTATTTCTTAAATCATAAGTATTTTTTTTCAAGTGGAATGCAGCTAAAAATTTCATTAATCCAACTATCCATACTTAAGTATGAATCCGATTTCCAGGTAACTCCTATAGCCATTTTGGCTACTGCCAATGCAATTTTTATAAGTTCTTTCTGATATTTTTTAAATTTAGGTTTCGGTTTTATCCCTTCAATATCACCTATTAAAATAATATTGGGTTATGTTGAAGTTGTGTTCCAATAACTTGTTCCAATAAAAGTCTTAAAATTATCCAGGAAAGTTGAACTTTAAAACAAGACCAAGTAGAATGTAAAGAAGTACCAATTACATGATTACATCGAAATCATTGATCATATAAATTTGGATTTAATCTATTCATATTTTATGGTGTAATATATAGTTGATGTAGAAAATTGTATTGTACTAATCTAAATCGGAAATTTCTTGCATTTGCCATACTATCAAGACATAATCTTGACCAGCTTGTTTCATCAACTTTTATATTAAAAAATCAATTTCCCATTTTTGACTTGACTGATGATTTCCTTGCTTAAGTGTCTGTTTTTGTATCAAATTATACATACAAGATTTTTATTTATTTTTTTCCTTTTTAAATTAACGTTTCTATTTCATTATGTTTCAGCATTAACATTGTTTGACCCAGCTTATCTCTTAAATAAGCCCTTAATTGAAAATAACAAAAGAGAGTGTTATTTGAATTTTATATTCATTCTTTAATTGAACAAAATGACATCAATTTCCCTCCTTTAAAACAATCGCCTATATATTTAATCCCCTTTTGAAACCAATTATATAAAAGTTGGTTATTCATTGTAAAATGAATAAGTCTATTCTGAATTATAAGTCTCTTTGCTAACAAAGATTTCTTTGTCTCATCATCAACATTTGTCTTTTTCCAGAAATCAATCAAATGATTATCCCGTATCCATTTAGATTCCCATTTATATATATTTATATATATAATCTTCTGGTATATTTTCTCCTATTTTATCTAACTCTATTCTAATCCATGCCAGTTTGTTTTCATCAAAATAAGATACAATACATCTAAGTTGATTTGTTTTATAATAATTTTAAAGTTTGGCAAATGTAACCCTCCTAGGTAAAATTTCCATGTCAATTTTTCTAACGATGTTCTTAACATCTTGCCTTTCCAAAGAAACTTCCTCACACATTTATTTAACTCTTGAAAAAACTTCTGCGGCAGTTCTATTAGTAATGTTTGGAATAAGTACTATTATCTAGGGAATATATTCATTTTCTCAGCATTGACACTACCTACTAATGTTATTGGTATCAGGATTTATCGAGATCTTCCTGAACTTTTTTCAATAATGGCAAATAATTTAATTTATATATATATTGTTTATATCGTTATCAACTCTTTTGAATACTTTAATACTTAATACTTCTAAATACTTTATACTATTTATCGGCTATCTAAATTAAGTTACTAATCGACATTGACTATAATCTCCTTTATTAAGGGGTAAAAATTTCACTTTTATCCTTGTTTCTTTTATACCCTGATATTTTCCCATATTCTCCCAATCCAGAAGATAATTTACGTAGCGACTGCAATGGGTTTGTTGGATAAATCAGAATATCATCAGCAGATAGATTAATCTTATATTCCTCCAGGTTAACCCTGAAACCCATAATATCTGAGTCGGTTCTAATTATTTCAGCTGATGGTTCTATAGCCAATACAAATAAAACTGGTGATAATGGACAACATAGTCCAGTTGACCTTGTTAACTGAAATGGTGTTGAGATTTCCCCGTTTGTCACTACTTTAGCTTTGGGGTTAGTATTTAAGGTCTTAATCCAATTTATAAAAGGTATTCCGAACCTTTCTTTTTCAAATAACTTAAATAAAAAATCACATCCCAATCTATCAAATGCCTTTTCTTCTTCCAAAGCAACTGCCACGCCCATTCCCTCCGTTTCCTGTGCCAAATGAATTATGCTAATTTATCGAGCTACATTATCTGCCGATTGTCTACGTTTAATAAATTCTGCTTGATCCATATGTATTAATTTTGGTAAATATTTAGAAAATCTATTAGATAAGTTTTTCTATTATTTTATAGTCCGTGTTCAACGAAGAAATGGGCCTATATAATGTTGGTTTTCAAACATCTCTATCTTTTTTTGGCAATACTGTAAAAATCGCTGTCGAAAAAGATTCTGGAAAATTATGTGTTCTTTCCGCTTGATGTATTAGCTTCATAAAAGGAGGGATTAATAAATCTTTAATATTTTTGTAAAATTCAGGCGGCGGAAAACCATCCTCTCCTGGAGATTTATTACTCTGGAGTGATCCGAGAGCTTCTTCGACCTCTTTTAATGTAAAAGGCATATCTAATCCCTTCTGCTCTTCCGAATTCAATTTTGGGAGAGTTATTTGTGATAAAAATCTTTCTATCTCAGCAACATCATTTTGTGATTCCGATTGATATCATTTAGAGTAAAAACTTTTAAAGGTTTCATTAATTTCGAAAGGTTTATAAGTAATTTTATTTGCACTTGTTATAATTGCATTTATCGTTTTGAAAGCCTGTTCTGTTTTCAACTGCCAAGCAAGAATCTTGTGTGATCTTTCACGTAATTCATAATATCTCTATTTAGTTCTCATAATTGCATTTTCTGTTCGGTATGTCTGGAGTGTATTATATTGTAGTTTCTTATTGACAAGTTGTCTTCGTTTTTTCTTCTGTCATATATATTTGAGATTATTTTTCTAATTTTGTAATCACTTTTTCTAATTGATCTGTTTCTACCATATATTCCTTCTTAAGTTTAGTAGTATAACTTATTATCTGGCCCGTCAAACATGTTTTCATCGATTTCCATAGTCCAAACTTATCATCAACTGAATATGAGCTTGTATTAAAAAAAAACTGAATCTGTTTTTCCATAAAATCAGAAAATCTTGACGATTTAATAATATTGAGTTAAATCTCCATCTGTAAATCGGTTCCTCCTTATCCATCATTATCATAGTCATTATTAAATGGGAATGATATGACTATATTCTCGCTTTATATACCATAATTTTCACTCTATCTTGAAAGTTCGTTGAAAATAATAAAACAAATATACCCTTGAGTAAGTTTTATGTCTCTTTGAATAAAATGAATAATCTCTTTCTATTGGGTTAATACTTCTCCATATATCAATCAAATTTAAATGTTTCATCAACGATAAAGTTTATTTTACCACTATTGATTTTATAAAAGCCTTAGCTGACCTGTCTCAAACTGTGTCCACACAAAAGTTAAAATACCTATTAGTATTGTTTCATGTGCTTCAGCCAAATTCAAAAAGGCCTCTTGTGTAAATATTGCATCATTTTCATTTGGTGCATAAATATTCATAACAGTCCATAATTCCGAGAGGATTTGACAATGTGTAATCACATATCTCCCGGCAGAATCAATTAATACATTTTGTATTTTAATTGGTAAGGATTTATTAAGCAAGATTGAATCTCCACTCGCCCTTGAATTAAAAGAGGCTGCAATAACATTTCCGACCCTATCTCTCTTTAATTTCTGATGTTCTATCTCTGTAAAATGTGTTTCCTTCAAATAGGCGATATCTACTTTCATTTTCTTATGTATGTTAAAATTCCTTTTCTTTCCACCGGTCCACTAATCCAATTAACATTAAAACTTTTAAAAAAATCAGTAAATTAGTTTAATTAATTTTAACAAGTTTACTCCAATCTATAACGGTACATAATATTTCAGCTCTCATAGTACCTTGGGGAATCTCTTTAAAATTCTTCATGCTGCTATGTGTCTCTCCACCACCCCCCCCCCCCAATCATCCAGGCAAAAAAGGAAAGATAGAAGAAAGATAGTTTGTAACGAAAAACATTGCAAAATAACTCTACCCCCCCAACTAAAGCTGTGAGTGAAAAAAAACGCATTACCCCCCTCCGTTTTACGGGTCATAGCCATCGCCGTGATTACACACGTGCATCCCGTGGCAATCGATCAGAAGCTCCCCCAGTTCCCGCGTAACGAGAAAAAAAGTTATATGTAAGAGAAGAAAAAAATTACAATCACTGCTCCCGATTAATATTCCTCAATTTTTTACCGTGCTGCCCTTCTATCATATAATTAAGAATACATTTGTATATTCGTCTACCTTTAAGTATCCATCAAATCCATTCACTATCTCAGTCTTCATCTTTAATCCATTTCGCTTCCATAAATTCTTTGCTGTGTCTAACGAATGTGTGGGAGTTCTAACGAATATGTGGGAAACTCCTCTGCTTTCCGATAATCAGTAAAAAACTCTTCTTTCTCCATCATCCAAAAATATTATCAGGATTGCCAGGTAGGGCAGTGTAAATTTATAAGCCTTTTCCCATAAGATTTTTTTCTCTGGGTTAAATTCCTTCCTCATCTTCACAAGTTCATAGCTTATGTCAGGATAGAAAATAACTCTTTCCTTTCTATCATCAAAGACCCGCTTCTGTTTCTGGCACCTTGGGCAGCCCCCTTTCGGATCCATTCTTTATCTTGATATCGTAAGCATTTTATCAAGGTTGATCGCGGATTTTGATCGCGCTGGGGATTTGTTCCAAAAGCTCTCTCATCCCTTTCGATTTAAATTAACAGATTCCCCTCTTTCATTTCCAAATTCTCCGGGCTTTATTTTTGAAAAAAACATCATTGGATCTTCTCCCCCTGTGCCTTCTTTAATACCAGCAATCTTAATACTATTTCGTCTGTTAAAATTTTCAAGCACATCCACTTTTTCCAACAACCGTTATTTTTCTGATGTCCAGGCAAGGATATTATTTTCCATTTTGTCCATTCGATCAGTGGTGTCTCTCGTTATTTCTTCCAGACTTTCTTATCCGTTTTTTCCTGCATTTTCGCAACCTTATCAAAGTAATCTTCATATTTTTAATATCTGTTTTTATTAATTTTAATGCTTTTAATTCTTATATTATTTGCACCAGAGGTTCTATTATGTCTCCAGGAAGTCCTCCACTTTTAATTACTTCTTCTGCCTCCTTTTCCTCACATGTGTTGTTCAAAGAATCCGATTTTACCTCCGATTCACTTTCACTTTCAAACGCAGCTGGAACGTAGTTTGGTTTGCACCTGTTTGCGCATGCCCGCTTCATCACGCATGCACACTTCCTGCTACTTCTTCTTAGAGACTGTTGCTGTTGCCCCAGTTTCATGTTCTGCACCGCTGGAGGCGAAGTGTACTTCGCCGAGAAGAAGTCCAACTGAGTACGAGGTTTCGTCACAGTGGTCGGCCCTTTTACCTTCCCAACTCTTGTTGTCTTCAAAGTATTAGTTTTCTTCTGTTTCTGTTCAGGAGACATATCTAAAGATAATCCTGAGTAGTTTATAAGTAATTTTTTGAGAAAGAATTTACTAACTTTTCTTCACTTAAACGTTATTTTACTGTTATTTTACGGGAGAACTGGATTTACACGTCTCGATCCTACGTCATCACGTGACGTCCCCACTTATACCGTTCCTCATCAAATGAATTATTGGATATCCAACCTCTTGGCTCTATGCCACCTGACCTACCTGGGTCACCTTCTTACTGGTCATTGTAAACGGCTACAACCAACATTGATTCATAACTCTGCCAATCCCAGCCTTGTGTGTTTGTGTCTTTCAACTCTGACTGGTCCAAACCAGTTAAATGAAGCAACCCAGACAGAGTCTAACGAGACTACAGATTGTTTGTTTGGTAGGCCTGGCATTTTACATAACAAGTAGCTACTCCTCTGAGAATGGTCGCAGGATTATGGCTCTGTTTAGATTGTCCCAGAGTCAAGTTCAGCTCAGAGTCCACGCCCTTCACATATCAAATGCCGAATTGTTTGAGAATGGTCTCAGGTTTAGCAGATCATTGCCTGAAGCTTCCTGTGTCCAGATTCAGTTGCTTTGATTAGATTATTCCAGAACAAGAATCAGTTCTTGTAACAGAATGAAACCTGAATGGTATCGGAGTGTTTTGTGAATAATATTCATGCAACATTATTGTAAGTGTGCCTGGAGCCTGAGTACCTGACTGCATACGGCAGTCCCTGCACTGTATTCCATCTGCTATTTCATTGCCTGCTCTGCAAACCTGTCAGACCCCATCTGCAGACACCCAGTTTGCTCTAAGCTGCCTGTCCGGCACATATTTCGGGTCATCCTCAAAGTCGGTCACCAATCCATCAGATCTGTCATCCAAATCGTTGATTATAACATAAACAGAAGCGATCTCATTACCGAATCCAGTGAAATGCCAGTAGTTACCTGTAGCGGAAAGAATAGACTCGCATTGTTCTAACTCTTTGCCTCCTTCCAGTAAACCAATCTTCGATCTATGCCTGTGAATTTCCTGTAATGCCATAAGCGGTGATCATGTTAGGCTGCTTCTTGTGCAGCACGTCGTTAAAATCCATCTGAATATCCTAGAGAACAACATCCACCGCCTCTCTTTTGTCTATTCTGCTTGTTATTTTGTCAAATAATTCCAAAAAAAATGTCAGAAAATATATACCGGGAAGAAAACAATGCTGAATTCGGCCTACTTTTGCATTCGCCAAGTACATCGAAAAATCATCCTGAATGGAATCCAACTAAGGAGGTCAGACTAACCGTTCTATAATTTCCTTTCTTCTGCCTTCCTTCATTCCTAAAGAGTGGGATGATATTTGCAACATCCGAGTTCGCCAGAAACATTCCAAAATCGAGACACTCTTGAAAGATCATTACTCATTCTTTAAGAGAAACATGAGGGGAAACCTCTTCACCCAGAACCGGTAAGAATCTGGACTGGGCTGCCAGAGTAAGTGGCAGGGTCGATTTCAACATTTTACAGAAGCCTAGATGGGTATGTGGATGGGAGGGAATGGATGGCTATGGTCCTTTTGGAGGTTTGCTGGAACTAGGCAGATTGTCTTGGCACAGACTAGACTGGCCGAATGGCATTTTCCAGTGACATAGTGTTCTATGACTCTAATGCCTCCATAAACATTTCAACGACCACTTTCTGAACCCTTGGGTGGACATCATCTGGTCCAGGAGAAGGCTTCCAGGCCTTCCATCTTCCAAAGCACATTCATTCATTAGTAACGGCGTCTATATTCACACCCTCCATGCTAGTCTTAAATTATTGGCTTTTTTTTTTAAACGGATGATGTCAGAGTAAGAACTGCAGGGGGCAGGGGAGAAAGGATAACAAGGAGGTAATTAATCGGTGAAAATGGGAGATTGGAGTGGGGTTTAATTAATAAACCTGCTCAGGATATATTTCCTTAACGAAACCATGATTCAGCAATACATTCCGGTATGTGTAAAAATAATACGAAATATACACCACTAAATTTAAATAAGAGCACAATCCAGAAAAATGAAGAAATGGTCACTTTGCAAGATAAAGTGAACCACCCATGTCCCTCCATAAAAGTCATCCCAGCGATCTGATCAGACAAGTTCCTAGCAAACAGAGAAATGAATGTGCTTCGCGATGGCTGCATCTCGTTATACCAGCTTGAGCTAAGAAACAAGTAAAATATAATAATAATTATTATAGGTTGACGTGCCCTGTAAAGACAGTCGATCACTCCATCCTCATGAAAGATTGAACAATTCATTAAATAGTAGAACTATATTCTAAAAATGTAAACGTGAAATTTAGACTCGATAAGTGCAGAGCAAAATTATGAAAGTTGCACTTGAGCTGGTAGAATATCAAACAGGTCAGCAAGATACAATACAACTGAGAGATGGAGATGAAACATAAGACCAAAAGATGTAGGAGCAGAGTTAGGTTACCGAGTCTGCTCCGCCATTTCATCATGGTCGATCCAATTTTCCACTCAGCCCCAATCTCCAGCCTTCTCTCTCAATCCCTTCATGCCTTGAACAGTCAAGAATCTATCAACCTCTTTCTTAAATAAGTACAGAGTCTTGGCCTCTACGCCTGTCTGTGGCAACGAATTCCACCGAGTCGCAAATCTCTAGCTAATCTCATCAACGTTGCAAAGTGAAGACCCACTATTCAGAAACTGTGTCCTCTGGACTTGACTCTCCCAGCATAGGGCACATCCCCTCTACATCCTGCCCATCGGGAGAATTAGATATATTTAAATTGTATCACCCATCAAATGCTCTTCATCTGGCAAAATATTCAATCCTGGAATCATATTCATAACCCTCTGTTAAACTCACTGAAGTGATAACCTATCATCCCTCAGACCAGGGGCCCAAAACTGCTTACAATCTCTAAGTGAGTTGTTGTACCTTTTTCAGTTCACGGCTGGTATGTACAGACCACTTGAGGTCCTCGGTGATGTGGATGCCAAGGAACTTAAAGTTATTTACACTGCCAACCTCAGAACCATTGATGTCAATGGGGGTTAGCCCGTCTCCATTCCCCGTTTAATCCACAACCAGCTCCTTCATTTTTTCGACATTGTTTACTTGACACCATTGTGTCAGAGAGATTAAGTTTCTTCCCTGTAGGCCTCTTAGTTATCCTTTTGAGATCAATGTAGTGTCGTCTTCAAACTTATTTAACAGATTGGAGCTGTGGGTGGCGATATAGTCATGGGTACACAGGGAGTAACGGAGGGGTCTCAAGGTATGGCCCTGAGGGACTCCTGTGTTGAAAGTCAAAGAAGTGGATGTGACGAAACCCATTCTTACAACCTGCTGGCGATCTGAAAGACAGGACCAAGGACGAGATCTCTGAGATTCAAGTCGAGCCTGGTGGGAATTATGGTGTTGAACACTGAATAGCAGTGTTCAGACTAGTCCAAGCGTAGCATTCTCACATAAGCATCCTTCTTCTCTAGATGTGTAAGGACGGTTTTAAGAGCTGTGTCTTTTGTGCCGTCTGCGATCGATTGTAACGGTTGGCAAATTATACGGGGTCCAGCACCCTCCGTTCTTTAAAGGGTTACATAGACAAATAAGACAGGCCCATGTCAGTCACAAAGTAATCTGAATGCCCCGTTGTGTCCCCACAACCTCGTGTCATTCCCCATACCCATCCCATTGCCCCAAGCCCTGCCCAAATCCTCGGGTCAGGGTCCAAATCAATCACACTACCGGCTCTCGTCCCGCAGCCCTGTGTCAGGTCCCAAAATAATTAACTGACTAGGTGAAAATATGATGATATTAAGCTGCATCATTAAAGCATAAATCAGGAACTGATATGTGCTGGGAAATGCACAATGTGTATGGGAAGGTATTTTAGACTGCACTAACATGAGTTTCTGGATAGATTTGCCCCATTCAAGCAGGGAAAGGGTGGTAGGGTGATGGAAACATGGATCGAAAGAGATATGAAATATCTAGTCAAGAGGAAGAACGAATCTTTAGGAAGTTGACCTCAGGATTCGAACGCAAGGATCAGATATGACTGTAGATTTACAAAGTAGCCGGGGACAAACGGAAGAATGGAATTTGGTTAACTAGAAACGTCTACAGAAGGTCTGCCCTAACTTTAAGGAAAACCCCAAGCCATTCTAGCTGTAAGGGAAGAAAAATATGACTGGAATGACTGTAGGACCAGTCGGTGATAGAAGATGAAACAAGCCCCTGAAATCGTGGGAAGAAGAGCAGGTCATGAATGAAGACATCAGTTCAGTATTCACCAGTGAGAGGGATATTTGTGAGGAGAGTGTTGAACAGGCCGATGTGTGACAGCTTACCGAGCTTAGGAGCGAGAATGTACTGTCGCTTTTGAAGTAAAAAAAAACATTAGTTAGTTAAGTCCTCTTGTGTGTTCGAGAGAAATCCCGCGTGACTGCGAGAAGCGGTGAGTCCTACTTCAGTGATGGGCAAACTATTGGACAACATTAATAGAAACAGGTTTGACGTGAATTTGGAGAAGCAGTAACTTATTTCAGAGAATCAGTTTGGCTTTGCGAGGGGCAGATCATGTCTCACGAGCGAGGTTCAATTCTGAGAGGATGTGATGGTCATCCTTCGGTTAACCAGGTAAGACCTTTAAGAAAGTTAGAAGGCTTGGTATGCTGGAATGATAAGCTGGTGGATTCAAGACTGACGCCCCGGAAGGCAGCGAATAGTTGTGGATAGAACCTTTTTCTCCCTGGGTACAGGTGCAATAGTATCCTGTCGATATCTGTTCTTAGACCTCCAGATTTTTGTGCTTTAATATGATGGGAATAACGAAGTGGAAAGGTGGGTTATAGTATTGGCAGTGATGTGGGAGTTGGTAGAAGTATGGATAGTGTAGAAGGTTGTTACAGACGACAACAGAACAGTGACCGGACGCGGAGAAGCGCTCAGAAATTGCAGATGGAGTTCAACCCGGAACGTTACGGTGTGATTCACTTTGGAAGGATAAATATGAAGGCAGATGTGATAATTTCGCGAGTTAACCAAAGGCCGCACATTAGAAAGAGCCCGTCAATAGAAACAGAGTGGAGAGACTTTCTCCAATAAGCAGAGGCCCGCTCACAGCTACCAGTATCCCAACGGACACGGAGCGGTGCACTGCAGGAGCAGGAAGAAGTGTGATTGACAGGTGAGCTTGAACACTTCCGCTGTTCGGCACATACTCATAGTGACGATAGAAAGGCAATATACCCGCCAGTAAATCGGGAGAGAAAAAATAACTTCGTGGTAAACAAAAAAACAGCCTGGGAACCTGCGAAGTGTTAAATCACTAGCTACATTTGTTTAAACAGAGAATGGTTGGCGAACTAATGTGGAATTGTGGTAGTTTTGAGATTAAAGTTAAAGAGACTGCATGGCACGTCACGGATATGGGGTGGTGAAGTCAATCACTGTCAGAGGTCATATTCCTACCAAACAGCATATTTGTGCGCTGGAAAACATTGTTCTTCAAATTGTCCACAGCCCTGGCTGATTTCCCGAAGAGACGCTCTCATTTTGATTACAGGCGTCTGAAATATCTCTGTGGAACTTTTGTAGTGTTTGCAAGAATATGTGCAGTCTATTTAGTTGTAACACATGTCAGCTGTTGTTGTGATTCCATCAGTCAGACCGCCCGGAATGACTGGAACGAACGAACGGAAGAAAAGATGAGCTAACATTCCCTTCAATAAAGAAGTGTTTCCATTTCACCTGCCAGAACAAACTCCTTCCCTCAATTCCAGAAGCGCGAGTGATCCATCAGATGTTACAAAATAAATCGGCTTCAGGATGAATGCCTGCTTTAAAAGCAACACATATATATATAACATTTATATATAATATATATGCAGTTGGTTATTACTAATTTGACTGACGTGACAGCCACGCTAATTGCCTCAGTGAAATTGCTCTCTCCTCCATAAAAGGCTGCTAAACCGATCATCAGTCCATCTGAACAGCTGAAACGTTCTGTACAGCTGAACGCTGCTTCTGACGGATTATGGGATATACGGCGATTTTCATAGCGGGCATTTTCTATCCCACACTTGTAGCTGTTGGTGTCCCCGGTAAGAAGCCGGAGCTGGTTACTTTATGTATGGTGCCATCGTTACTCTTCTGCCGGTATTCACACTGCTACTTAGTACAGATTCTACAATCGGCTGCAACGTGTTTCCGGAATGGAGTTTTTAGGCATCTAATGGTTTTACTCTCATTTTTCATATTCTGATAGCAGTGATTTCCTCTTTTGTCAATTAAGTTGGTACCGATAATGTTTCATAATTTCTCCTCGCTAGGTTTTCTGAAGTGGTGTGGTCTCTGCTTTTCTAGGCACGAGTCTCTATCAGTGCAGACAGTTCGATCATATAAAAACGTAGCAGCTATTTAAATGACACGTAGGTCTGTTCTTCTCTAAGTCAGTAAATGAGTACTCGTCCTTTATATCTCCTTGACTCTACTTTGTCACTACTACAAACAATCCCTTCAGCTATTTCACCACTAATAACGGAAATGGTGTTGCTTACAGGAGCGATCGACAGCTCACCGGTCCTTGAGTCGTGGAACTCGGATGCCTCGCTCTAAACTGTCGGAAAGTCGCCACTCCACTGACACTCACATCCGTCACTGTCCTCCAGCCGGAGTGCAACAGCCGAGACTGCACACACTGGAGTGTCCCTTCCCACTTCCAAACAGACCATAGCCTGCAGACCATCGGTAGAATGGGGGCATTAAGGGAATTGTTGCTGACCATATTTCTATTTCATTTCCAAATTTCCTGCAGTTAATTTCAAGGCGATTTGGAATGGCAGCAGCCGATCTGATGTTGGTTATTGCTGTCGCCTAACTCGGACAGACCACATCTACATCTATTCTATTAATATTTCTGTTTTTCCAATTTCTTGTAGTTAAATTAACGGCGATTGTGATCCTATTTCGTGGCAAATGCGGACTCTCCAAATGTATCACCCGTTACCTGGTTGGAATGGCAACAGCGGATCTGATGGTGGTTATCGTTGTTGTTTTAGTGGAACAGACCAACAATATCCACATGTATTCTAGATCTCTGCTTATCACTCCTCTATGCGCTCTGACACTTGTATTTGGGAGGGTAGCGACGTACTGTTCTGTTTGGTTGACGGTCAGTTTTACCTTCGATCGTTTCATCGCAATTTGTTGCCGAAAGCTACGGGAACGATACTGCACTGAGAGAACAGCAACGATGGTTATCGTGATCGTGGTTATAGTGAGCTGCGGGAGAAGTGTCCCGTTATACTTTGCCGTTGAACCTTACGTCATCATTGACAACACGCCGTGGCGGTACACCGCCATATCTGAATACGCTACTTCACCCGTGTGGAAAGGATACGCAATGCTGGACAGTATTTTAAAACCGTTGCTACCAATCGGCTTAATCCTGGCGTTTAACGGGTTAACCGGAAGGCATATATTTGTGGCAAATAGAGTCCGCAGAAGACTTCGGCACAGCAGCGACAATCAGAAAGATGCCGAGGTGGAAAAACGCAGAAAATCGATGATTTTGTTGTTTTCTATATCAGCTAATTTCATATTATTTTGGATACCCTATGTCGTCCATTCCCTGAAATGGCAAGTACAAAATTATTTTTACGAGAACAGATATTTGAGTTCCCCGGTATACATCCTACAACAATTTGCGAACATGTTGCAAGTTCTCAGTATGTGCACCAATACTTGTATCTATACACTGACACAGAGGAAATTCAGGGAAGAGTTGAGGAATGGAATGACGTATGTGTTTACATTAAATGGCCATCTGTGTAGATAACGCCCGCCTCTAATGGCCATTCAGCGGAGTTTTCAAATAAAGCCGTTTTACAATGAACAGGTTTGCAAATATGTCATAGATTCAAACAATCATATGCCCGGTCATCCGGGGTTTGCAGATTTCGCGGTTGATTGCGCACTTCATACTGTTCAGGTAGGTAGCGATACAAAGGTTCAATGCTGCTGACGTGATTGTTACATTGTTTGAAGTACGTTCCAAACTATCACAGATACTCGACTGTCACAAGTGCAGGAATGGCAGCAGGACTTCCCGTGTTTTAGACGTTGGATAATGGACAGGGTCGGGTAACAGAGTGTAAAGGGAGTGCAGTGGCAAATCCGGGAGAGTATTGCAGATGCAGAAGTGGGCTGGGGGGTTGGACATGGAGCGTTCGTTTATTAATAAACTGTGAGGTGAACATTTAAACACAGGCCACCATTTGGAGTATATTCTATCCAGCCACCCACCAGATTAACTATAAAAAGGCAATGGTGAGGATCCGATCGGGAATCGGAACCTGACATATGCCATGTTATTGGCAAGGACAACTGAAACTCCCCGAATATTCTGTGGCACCCCACCCATGGGAAAAGGTTTAGGTATGGCATAATTTCTCAGTTATGTCCAGCAGGGTTTCACGTAACGATATGAAGACACGCAGACTTGCCGGCAGTCCATACTGGATGCAATATTGGTAAGGCAGCGGATCAGGTGACAGATCTGTCCGCGGGTCAGCATTTCAGAACGGTAGTGCAGAACTCCCCGATATTTTGTACTCAGGGAAATGCGCAACGGATGTGTGGAGATTGTTGAGTGAACACTGTCATGGGGCTCAGTATAGGCTTGTCTCTGTGAGGCAGGGAAAGGATGATATCGTAAAGTAACCGTGGGAGATAAGAAAATTGGGACTATTCAAGAGGAGGAAAGAGAGATACTTAAGATTTTGGAAGAAAGGGTCAGATAAGGGGTATGCCGAGTCAAAATGCAGACAAGAAAAAAAAATTAAAATGGACTTAGGAGATTTAGCTGACGACTTCGGAAGGCCTTGGCGAGTTGCACTGTGAAGGACAGAAGGAGACTGGAGAGTGTGTGGGAAGATCCGAGGAAAGCGTGTGTCTGGTGTCCAAGGGGGCAGTGAAGCTCCTCACTGAATACATTGATGAACGGGAACACAGCGAAAAAAGGCAGATACGCCAGATCATGCGGACTTTCTCAAAGAGGATGCGCTGGAAATTTGGAAAACATTATGATAGGTTATTCCCCGATAACGGAAGGGATATAGTCCAGGTAATTTTGAAAGGCGAGCGAATATATTGCTGTGCTTTTGGACAGGATACTTGTGTCGTCACTGGCCACGGAAGTGGATGTAGAACTGGATGACTGGAAGGTGGAAAATGTTATTCATTTGTTGACGAAAGTTAATAGGCATACTTCTTGGAATGATAGACCAGTGAGTCTTAAGTAAACCCACCAGTAGTGGATAAATTACTGGAGAAACTTATTGAAGAAGAACGTTATAAGTATTTGGAGAAACGTAGCCTGGCTCCGGAGAGTCATAGTAAAATGTTGTCCTTTGTGAGTCAGATTGAATTATCTGAAAAAGTGAAAATAAAACAAACAGTAGAATCAGAACTGTCGATGTGGGCGCTCGTATTTTGGTCAGGTGCTTGATCAGTTCCCCACAGTATACTCATTCAGAAAGTCAAGACGCATGAGGTCTGGAGAAACCTGGCCGCATTGATTCAGAATTGGCTGACTAACAGAAGGCAGATCATGTAGTAGATAAAGTGAATTCTGGCTGGAAGACAGCGGGCAGCCGTCCTTCGTAAGCAGAGTCGACACTTCGGTACAATTTGCAACTCTATTTTGAGTCTGCAGTTACAGTGCTCCAAGAAATAGTGCTGATGGAAATAACCGATTTAATTTGACGACCCAGCAGCTGCTGGGTAATTAATGGAATTCGGGCCGACGACTTAAGCAATCGCAGTGATATTGACTGCAGCAGCACGATATCTAAGCTGACCTGTCATTTACATATTACAGGGCAGTTGCTAATTTATGGAATTAGGGCTGACGGCGTAAGCAAATTGTTGAGCTGTTGAATGCACCTCCACGTTACCTAAACCGATTTTCAATTTACATATTGCAAGGCAGATGCCGCAATGACTTCAAAGAAATATTTGCGTATGGAGTCCTACAACTTAATCTCAGCATTTCAAATTGTTCGGCTGCAGCTTCTGGTGCTTAGTAAAGAAACTAGTCAATTCCAAATTCCCAATTCAAGTACATCCCAATTTGTCCGAATGTCAGTTTACCTCCGAATCGTGGTTTTATCCCATCGGGTGTAGATACGCTCATATTTCGATCCACTTATCCCTGAATCCACATGGCCGGTGTGGAATCCGTGTCTTCCTCTGAAATGAATAATAAATTAAACATACAAAACTACACAAACTAAAAGCGCAGCCAAGCCAAAGCAAATATCCCGGCTCACACTTGTCAAACTTCAAACGCATCATAGGCAATTGGAGAATACAGAATAAACAATTTCCTAAGCTTCCACCTTCTCATGCTACAACCATCCAGTTTGCTCAGCCTCCATTCTTCGGTGTGTGCAAGGACAGAGGGATAGAACAGATTCAACGACTTTCTATTTTGGCCGGTGCTGTGAGACACTAAAGTCCGAACCCGGACATACAGCCAGACAGCCAGAGGAAATTACTTCAGAGAAACTGGGTCATCAGACCGTCAGGCCAGTGGGGAATTATTTAAACTGCCTACTCCTGCCCACCTGCACCCAGACCGTGGCCATCCATCTCTCACTCTCTCATCCGTGCACTTCTTCAGTCATCTCTTAAACGTTGACATCGTAATTTCAATTACCATTTGAGTTGGCAGCACTGCCTACACTCTAACGGCCTTCTGGGTGGAGAAATTTCCCTCATGTTTCCAATTCCGGCAATAGCCGTGTCATATTTATTTTCTGCATCCTTTCAAACTTTGTTACATCTGCCCTGCAGGTAGTTGAGCCATACCACAACAATCTTCCAACATAGACCTCAATAAAGTCTTCAGCAACATCACCATAACATCCCAACTCCTGTACTCAGTACTTTGGTCCATGAAGGCCAAAATGCGGAAAACTATTTTTACGACCCTGTCTAACTGTTCCGCAACGGTCATTGAATTTTCGACCGTCATTCCCAGATTCGTTTGTCGTATCGTACTCCACGGTGCCCTATTTCTCATCGTGTCAGACCAACGCTGGCTGGTCCTCCCATAGTGCAACATCTAAATAGTTGCCTGTTTTAAATCCGATCTGCCACATCGGCAATTTGCTGATCAAGTTCACGATTTAATACCACATCGTGAAAGCCAAGTGACTGAACCTTCTCGAGCATTCTCCCATTGGGAACTCTTATGAATTCCTTGCTGAACATCCTGCAGACAGGATCCACGGCCTTGCCGGCAACACCAATCATCCTACTTACCTCGTAAAGCTCTGTAAGATTGGTTAGACATGACCTACTACGCACCGGCCCATAGCAACTATCGCAAGTGTTCCTCTTTGTCCAGATACCTCACTTCAGACACCATGACCAACGTAGACTGAGCACCGAGGACAATTCCTCATTACGTAATACATGACGAGTCCCTTCCAAGCAAAACTATCGATTTCATCCAGCGGTCGGCACTAACATTTATGGCCGATTGTTCTTAAGTACTCTTGCAATACTATCAGGCGCATTGAGAGTAATATTCAAAATGAAGGCGTCATAACTTTAAACGATTAATCGACTGGAGTTCAACAGTAAGTGCACTAGATAGAGCACAGAAGGTAGAATATTACAACACAGTACAGCCCTCCGTCTCACGAGGTTCTGACAGCCTATCCACTAATTTAGTTTGAACCTAACACATCACTTCTTTATCTGAATAAGAATTGGAACCAGATATGATACCAATGGCATATGTGGTGAAATTTGTTCACGTTACGGTAACAGAACAATGAATTACAGGATAAATAAATGTAGAGGAAAACAAAACAGAGTTGCAGGTGGCAGAGGGGAATTAGCTGTTCCTGAATCGCAGAGCGTGTGTTTTCAGTCTTCTGTCTCTCCTTCCCGATGGAAACACTGTGTACAGGGCGTGTCCTGCTGGTGGGCAACGTTACTGATGGGCACCACTGTTACAAGATTCAGCCCTTGTAATAATGATCAGGGAGGTACAGAGATTCTGCATTTACCGATGAGTAACATCGATTAATTCAACTAAACAGCACGTATCTTCACCCGCTATCTACCTGTGTGGACCCTACTAGAAACCCTGACACTCCATGAACAGTCAATGAAGAAATAAAAAGGTAACACCCGGGAAAGGAGTCTACGCTGGAAGGAACGAAGGAAGAGATGAACGTATGTTCCCCTTTAATAAAGAAGTGTTGTCTATTCCCCAATCAGGACAAACTCCTTCCTTCAATTTCAGAACCGAATGTGCTCCGTCAAAGCTTACAAAATAAATCGTCTTCACGATGAATGCCTACTTTAAAAGCAGCACCGATATAAAAATGTCCTATTAAATAGCTGAAGCCAGGTATCATGGAAAATAACATGAAAAAACACACATTATAAATTCTTCTAAACTAAATAGATTGTAATATCCCTTGAGGAGCCAAAGACATGATACGGCGAGAGAGTGAGTATAAATAGTTTAACGTATGTGTTTGGGTAATTGGTTGTCACTAATGTCGCTGGCGTGATAGCCATGCTGATTACCTCAGGGAATTGTTCTCAACTCAATAAATGTCTGGAAAACCGATCGCCAGACCATCTGAGCAGATGAAACGTTCCGTACAACTGAACGCTGCTTCTGAAGGAATATGGGATATCAGGCGATTTACTACATCGCGGTTATTTTCTATCCCACTCTGGTAGCGGTTGGTGTCCCCGGTAAGATGCCGGAGCTGGTTACTTTATGTATGGTGCCGTCGTTACTCTGCTGCGGTATCCGTACTGTTACTAAGCACAGATGCAACTATTGGCTGAAACGTGTTTCTGGAATTGAGGATTCCAGCATCTGATTGTTTTATTTTCATTTTCTTATTTTGATCGAAGTGATTTTTTGTTTGTCAATTACGTTCGTGCTGATATTGAAATTGTTTCATAATTTCACCTGGCTAGGCTTTCAGAACTGATGCTGGTGTCTGTTTTTCTAGCTCCGAGTTTCTATCACTGTAGATACTTCGACCTTAAAACAACGTGACAGATTATTTAAATGGCTATCCGGTCTATTTTCCACACGTAGGTCTGTTCTTACATAGGTCAGGATAAAATTGTTTTGTATCTTTTGTTTACACTTTTCACCGGTGCAGACAATCCCATCAGTATTTCACTTTTAATAATTGAAATGGTCTTTACTGGGACGTTCGCCCGATCACCGGTACATGAGTCGTGGAACAGATTCTTTTCACTGAACTGTCGGAAGGTCGCCAATGCACTGACATTCACAAGCGTCATTGCCCTGCAGCCGGAATGCAGCGACGGAGACCGCACATTCTGGACTCCCGCCATCCACTTCCAAACAGATCATATCCATGAGGGCATTCAGAGAGTTGCCGCTGACAATATTTCAATTTTGCTTTCCAATTTCTTGAGATCATTTTACCGGCGATTGTGATCCTAACTCAGAGAAAATGCGGAGTCTGCAAATGCATCACCCGTTACCTGGACGGAATGGGTTCAGCGGATCTGATGGTGGTTATCATTGTTGCTTTAGTTGGACAGACCAACAATATCTATATTTATTCTATTTATATTTATTTTTCTCCAATTTATTGCAGTTAATTTAACGGCGATTGTGATCCTATCTCGTGGCAAATGCAGACTCTCCAAATGTATCACCCGTTACCTGGTTGGAATGGCAACAGCGGATCTGATGGTGGTTATCGTTGTTGTTTTAGTGGAACAGACCAACAATATCCACATGTATTCTAGATCTCTGCTTATCACTCCTCTATGCGCTCTGACACTTGTATTTGGGAGGGTAGCGACGTACTGTTCTGTTTGGTTGACGGTCAGTTTTACCTTCGATCGTTTCATCGCAATTGCCGAAAGCTACGCGAACGATACTGCACTGAGAGAACAGCAACGATGGTTATCGTGATCGTGGTTATAGTGAGCTGCGGGAGAAGTGTCCCGTTATACTTTGCCGTTGAACCTTACGTCATCATTGACAGCACGCCGTGGCGGTGCACCGCCATATCTAAATACGCTACTTCACCCGTGTGGAAAGGATACGCAATGCTGGACAGTATTTTAAAACCGTTGCTACCAATTGGCTTAATCCTGGCGTTTAACGGGTTAACCGGAAGGCATATATTTGTGGCAAATAGAGTCCGCAGAAGGCTTCCGCACAGCAGCGACAATCAGAAAGATGCCGAGGTGGAAAAACGCAGAAAATCGATGATTTTGCTGTTTTCTATATCAGCTAATTTTATATTATTTTGGATGCCCTATGTAGTCCATTCCCTGAAATGGCAAACGCAAAACTATTTTTACCAGGACAGATATTTGAGTTCCCCGGTATACATCTTACAACAATTTGGGTACATGTTACAATTTCTCAGTATATGTACCAATAATTGTATCTATACACTGACACAGAGGAAATTCAGAGAAGAGCTGAGGAATGGAATGACGTATGTGTTTACATTAAATGGTCATCTGTGTAGATAACGTCCGCGTCTAATGATAATACCGCGGAGGTTACAAATAAAGCTGTTTTACAATGAACAGGTTTGGCAAATACGTCTGGAATTCAAACAATCATATGCCTGGTCTCCCGGAAAATGCAGAATAGGCGAAAGATTGCTGACTTCATACAGTCCAGGTTGGTGACAATCCAAACGCTCAGTACTGTTGGCATGATTGTTACTTCGTTTTAAGTTTGTTCCAAACTATCACAGACACTCGACTGTCACAAGAGCAACGGATGGCTTCAGGATTCTCTGTGTTTTAGGGTCTGGGAAAGGGTTTAAAGAGAGTGCGATGGCAAACCAGGGATAGTACCGCAGCTGCAGAAAGGGGGGCAACGTAGAGCATTCGTTTATTAATGGACTGTGAGACGAACACCGAAGCATGAAGGGTGCGAACACACTATATTTAGTATTCTGTAAAGCCGTCCACCAGTTTAACAAAAGAAAAAATGCAGCAGGAACAGTGGGAAACGATCGGGAAGCGGAACGTTTACATGTGCCATGCTATTAGAACGGAGAACTAAAACTTCCCTTATATTCATTGGCATCTCCTCATGGTAACAGGTTTAGGTATGGCATAATTGCTCAGTTGTGTCCAAGAAAGATTCGTATCAGTATCAGAAGGCAGGCGGGCTAGCGAACAGTCCGTACTGTATCTAATATTGGAAAAGGAAACCTGTCAGATGACAGATCTCTCCACGGGTCAGCAGTTCAGAACGATGGGGCAGAACTCGCCGACATTTTCCTTGCACAGGGATAGGGGCAGGGTGCATGGAATTTGGGGTCTGCGATGTATGGTGATACCTGGCAGCAACTTAGGAACGTAAATATGGACAGGATGTACTCAGGGAGTACTCAGAGATTGTTTAGGGAGTACTGACATGGGGTTCAGCAAGGGCTTGCCTCATTGACGCAGGGAAAGGATGACAGTGTAAAGTAACCCCGGCTGACAAGAAAGTTGGAACAGCTCGCCAAGGGGAAGAAAAAACGGTATTTAAGGTTTAGGAAGAAAGGATTGGGTAGCGTTATAGCGAGTCACGGTGCAGACCGGAAATAATTTAAAAATGGAATTATAAGTGGTAGAATGGGACTTGAGAATGTCTTGACGAGTTGCACTATGGTAAATGAGTATCACGAGGATGACAATAGAGAGTGTGGGCAGATCAGAAATAAAAAAAATAGTGAAATTGTGGAGGAGTAAAGGCGGCAGTGAAGCTCCTCACTGAAAACATTGATGCAGGTGAACACAGCGTCAGAAGGCAGATATGCTCGGAAACGCCGACGCTAAGATAGAAGATGCGCTGGAAACTTGGAAAAAATTATGATAGAAGATTTCCCGTTGCCGGAAGGGATATAGTCAAGGAGAATTGGGAAAGTGAGCGAAGACATTGCTGAGCTTTTGCGCAGGATATTTGTGTCTTCGCTGGCCACGGAAGTAGAACTGGAAGACTGGAGGTTGGCAAATGTCATTCCTTTGTTCAAGACAGATAATAGGGATACTCCTTGGAATTATAGAACAGTGGGTCGTATGTCTGTAGGGTGTAAACTATTGGAGAAGATTTTCAGAGAGGACATTCATGAGTATTTGGAGAAACGTAGTCTGGCTACCGAGAGTCATCACGGGTTTCTGAGAGGCATGTTGGTCTTTATAACCATATTGAATTATTTGAACAAGTGAAATAAAAGAAACAGATGAATCGCAACAGTCTACTTGTGTGCATTAATTTTGGTCAGGCGTTTGATCAGTTCCCCAGTGCTCAGAAACTCAGGAGACATGGGATCTAGGGAAATCAAGCTGCGTTGACTTAGGATTGGCTTACTATCAGAAGGCAGATGATAAGAAAACATTTTAGGCAGCACTTGCATGGGGTTCTGGAGAAGTGAAGGAAACATGTTATATTAGATGATATGGGTCATCTAGTCAAAAGAAAAAAAAAGCTAACCAGGTTTAGAAAGTTAGGATCGGACACGGCTGTAGAGTTACAAGGCTGCCAGGGACGAACTGAAGAATGGAATTAGGAGAACTTGAAACCTCTGCAGAAGGCCTAAATTAGGATTAAGGAAAACCCCACGACATTCTAGTGAGAGTCGGACCGGTCAGGGAGAGAGATGAAACATACGGCTTTTTTTTGGTGGAGGTGCGTTAGGTTCTTCATGAGGACATTACTTCAATTTTCACCAGTAATTGAGATCCTGACGTTAGCGAGGGCAGTTTTAAACGGGCGTATGTGCAACAACAGGACGCGGTTTAAAAAATGTGGATGTACAAGAAGTTTTGAAAAACATTCAGATAGGTATGTCCTCTTGCGAAGTTGCGAGAAACCCCAGGTTACTGTGGGAAGTGGATGAAGAGATTGCTGCGCCCTTGGCAATTACCTCTGAGTTATTACTGCCGAACATATAGTATCAGGGGACCTACTTCAGTGTTGGGCAAATTATTGGAGAACATTCTTAGAAACCGAATTTGCGAGGTTTGTGAGAACCTGATTTGAGTGAGTCAGAATGGCTTTGGGAGAGGCAGGTCATTGCTCACTGCCTGGTTCAATTCTGTGAGGATGTGACAATGCACAATGGTAAAGGTAGAAAAGTTGATCTGGTATAAATAGATTTTAATAAGGCATTTGATACGGTTAACCACGGTCAGACCGTTCATAGCGTCAGAAGGATTGAAATCCAGGGAGAGCTGACTGGTGGCTTCAGGACTGACGCCCACAGGAGGCAGACTGTAGTTGCGGATGGAGCGTTTTCTCCCTGGATGTCGGTGACCGGTGGAGCCCTGCAGAGATCAGTTTGAGACCCCCGGCTTTTAGTGTTTTTATGAATGATTTGGATGAGGAGGCAGAAGCGTGGTTTATTGTATTTGCAATGATGTGGAGTTTGATGGTATTATGAATAGTATAGAACGTTGTCACAGATTACAACAGGACAGTGACAAGACACAGTGCAGTGCTGAGAAGTTACAGTGGAGTTCAACCCGAAAGGTACGAAGTGATTTTCTTTGACAGAATGGATTTGAAGGCAGAGACATTACTTGCTCGAGTCAACCGGGAGCCGCACATGAGTACGAGTTCAACAATGGAAACAGAGTGATGAGACTGTCTCCAATAAGGCGAGGGACGCGCATCAATACTGGACCACAATAGGCACGGAGTGGTACACTGCAAGAGCAGAAGGCAGTGTGATTGACAGGTGAGTTTGACCACCTCCGCTGCTCTGCACATACTTAGAGTGATAATTGTCTTATGAAAACAGGTTGAGTGAACTCGGCCTTTTCTCCATGGAGCGACAGACAATGAGGGGTGACCTGATAGAGGTGTATAAGATGATGAGAGGCATTGATCCTGTGGATAGTTAGGGGCTTTTCCACAGGTCTGAAATGTCTGCCACAAGATTCCTTAGGTTTAACGTGCTTGGAACTAGGTACAGAGGAGATGTCAGGGGTTATTTTTTTACAGAGAGCGGTGCGTGCCTGGAATGGGCTGCCGGCAACAATGGTAGAGGCGGATACCATAGGGTATTTTAAGTCCTTTGGAAAGGTACTTGGGAGCTTAGAAAAATAGACGGCTATGGGTAACCCTAGTAATTTCTAAAATACAGACATATTAGG
Source organism: Hypanus sabinus (assembly GCF_030144855.1). Classification (NCBI taxonomy): domain Eukaryota; kingdom Metazoa; phylum Chordata; class Chondrichthyes; order Myliobatiformes; family Dasyatidae; genus Hypanus; species Hypanus sabinus. Next base: position 984,997 of record NW_026781815.1, read on the forward strand.
CACAACCTTGTGGGCCTCAGGGACTGTATTGTGCTGTAGGCTTTCTATGTTTCCATGTTTCTATGAAAGACAATATACCTGAAAGCAAGTCAGGGGAAAAAAAGACAACTTCGTTGCAAATATTAGAACAGCCTGAAAAACTGAGGTATTTTCGCAGATTTTGCTTGTTACTTTTTTCAAACAGAGAATGGATACGAAATGGTGGTGGAATTGAGGCAGGTTTGAGAATGTCTTTAAAGTTAAGTAGACTGCATGGCAAGTCACGGGTGTGGAGTGGTCAAGACATTGACCGGCAGAGGCCAGGTCCCTGCCATACGCTCCATGCGTGCGCTGGAAAACATTGTTCCTCAAGCTGCTCACAGTCTTCGCTAATTTCCCGAGGGCACGTTCCCTTTTTGACCACAGGTCTCTGGAATATCGCTGTAGAACTTTTAGATTGCTGGGAGGAATATATTGCTGTCTATTTTATTGTAACACACGTTAGCAGTCACTGTGATTTGCATCACTCAAACCGGCCGAAATGATTGGAACAAACGAAAATAAAAGAATGAACGAATGTTCCCCTTTAATAAAGATGTGTTCTCCATCCCCTCGCCAGGACAAACTCCTCCCCTCAATTTCAGAAGCGAATGTTCGCCGTCAAATGTTACAAAATAAACCGACTTCAAGATGAATGCCTACTTTAAAAGCAACACAGATATAAAAATTATCCTATTTAAATAGCTGAAGCCAGGTTTCACGGAAAATAACATGGAAAATTCACATCATATTTTGTTTAAAATTACATGGATTGTAATATCCTTTGAGGAGTCAAACTAATCACACGGTACCAGAGTGAGTATAAATAGTTTAACATAAGTGTTTGCGTAGTTGGTTGTCACTGATGTCCCTGACGTGATAGCCACGCTGATTACCTCAGTGGAATTGCTCTCTCCTCAATAAAATTCTGCGAAACCGATCCCCAGTCCATCTGAGCAGCTGAAATTTTCCATACAACTGAAATCTGCTCCTGACAGAATATGGGATATCCGGCGATTAATTACATCGCGGCCGTTTACTATTCCACACTTGTAGCGGTTGGTGTCCCCGGTAAGATGCCGGATCTGGTTACTTTATGTACGGTGATGTCGATTTGCTGTTTCTCTGATGCGGTATCCGCACTGTTACTAAGCACAGATGCCACCATCGTCTGAAACGTGTTTCCGGAATGGAGGATTCAGGCATCTGATGGTTTTATTTCCATTTTCCATACTTCGATCGTAGTATTTTCTTCTTTTGTCAATTAAGTTAGTGTGGTGAACTATGTGCCTGTCTGGACACGCCCCCTGCTGACTGCTCCTGTGGCTCCTCCCACAGGCCCCTGTATAAAGGCGATCTGAGGCCTGACGCTCGGCCTCAGTCTCCAGGACATTATATAATGGACACTCACTCCCGTTTCCTTCTTCCAGTCAATAAAAGCCGATATCTCGCCTTACGTCTCAGTGTGAGTTATTGATGGTGCATCAGTTAGTGCCGGTGTTGTTGCTGTTTCATAATTTCACCTCGCTAGGCTTTCTGAAGTGATGCTGGTCTCTGATTTTCTCGGTCCGAGTCTCTATCAGTGCAGACGCCTCGACCTTATAACAACGTGGCGGCATATTTCCGAAACCGAGATCTGTTCTGCTGTATGTCAGTAAATGGGAGCTCGTACTTTGTATCTCCTTGATGCAACTTTGTCACCGCTATAAGTAATCCCGTCAGCTCTTCCACCTCTAATAAAGCAAACGCTGTTGTTTACTGTGGCTACCGATTGTTTTCCCGTACGTGAGTCGTGGATTCCGATGCCTCGCTTTAAACTGCCGGAAGGTGACGAACTCACTGACACTCACATCCGTCATTGTCCTCCAGCCGGAGCGCAGCGACCGAGTCCGCACACACTGGATTCCCGCTTTCCACTTCCAAACCAACCACACACTGCAAAGCATCTGAAGAATGGGAGCATTCGGGGAACTGCTGCTGACCATATTTATATTTTGTTCCCAATTTCGTGCAGTTAATTTAACAGCGATTGTGATCCTATCTCGGGGAAAATGCGGACTCTGCAAATGCATCACCCGTTACCTGTTTGGAATGGCGTCAGCAGATGTGATGGTGGTTATCTGTGTTTCTTCAGTGGATCAGATGAACAAAATTTCCATTTATTCTAATTAAATTTCTATTTTTTTCCAATTTCTTGCAGTTAATTTAACGGCGATTGTAATCCAATCTCGGGGAAAATGTGGACTCTCCAAATGCATCACCCGTTACCTGGTTGGAATGGCAACAGCGGATCTGATGGTGTTTATCGTTCATGCTTTAGTGGAACAGACCAACAATATCTACATTTATTCCAGATCCCTGCTCATCACTCCTGTATGCGCTCTGACACTTGTACTTAGGGTCTTAACAACAGTCTGTTCTGTTTGGTTCACGGTCAGTTTTACATTCGCTCGCTTCATCGCAATATGCTGTCGAAAGCTCGGGGAACAATACTGCACTGAGCGAACAGCAACGGTAGTTATCGTGACCGTGGTTATAGTGAGCTGCGGGAGAAGTGTCCAGTTATACTTTGCCATTGAACCTTACGTCATCATTGACAGCACGCCGTGGCGGTGCACCGGCTCATATGAATACGTTACTTCACCCGTGTGGAGAGAATACGAATTACTGGACAGTATTTTAACACCATTGCTTCCAATCGGCTTAATTCTAGTGTTTAACGTGTTAACGGTAACGCATATTGTTGTGGCAAATAGAGTCCGCAGAAGGCTTCAGCACAACAGCGATAATCAGAAAGATGCCGAGGTGGAAAAACGCAGAAAATCAATGATTTTGTTGTTTCCTATATCAGCTAATTTTATATTATTTTGGATGCCCTATGTAGCCCACTCTCTGAAACGGCAGGCGCAAAACAATTTTTACCTGGACAGATATCTAAGTTCCTCAGTATACATCCTACAACAATTTGGATTCATGTTGCGAATGCTCAGCGTGTCTACCAATACTTGTATCTATACACTGACACAAAGGAAATTCAGGGAAGAGCCGAGGAATGGAATGATGTATGTGTTTACATTAAATGGCCATCTGTGTAAATAACGCCCGCGTCTAATCATAATCCAGCGAATTTTTCAAATAAAACAGTTTTACAATTTTTACAAGGTTAGGCAAATATGTCAAAAGTTCAAGCAATCAAATACCTGGCCATCTGGAAGTTGCAGAATTGGCCGAAGATTGCTGACTTTATACGGTACAGGTGGGTAGCAATACAAACGTTCTATGCTGCTGCCGTGATTGTAACCATGGTTGAAGTATGTTGCAAACTATCATAGACACTCGACTGTCACAAGCGCCGGGATGTTACAATTTTGAAAATGGACATAGTTGGGTAACAGAATGTAAAGGGAGTGAGATGGCAATTCAGGGATCGAATCGCAGATGCAGAAAAGGAGAACAAGGTGGAGCGTTGGTTTGTTAATAGGCTGTGAGACGAACAGAGGAACATGAGGGGCGAGATCACCCCACTTGAGGTATTCTTTACAGCCGCCCACCAGATTAACAAAAATAAAATGGCAACGGGAACAGTGAGGAATCCATCGGGAAGCGGAACTTGGACATCGGCTATGTTATTTGCACGGGTAAATGAAACTTCCATTGTATTCTTTGGTATCTCCTTAGGGAAAAAGGTTTAGGTATGGCATAATTGCTCAGTAATGACCATGAAGGATTCATTTCACTTTCTGAAAACAGGCGGACTAGCGAACAGTCCATACAGGACCTAATATTAGGAAAGGAAACGAATCGGCTGATAGATATCTCCGCGGGTCAGCATTTCAGAACGACAGGGCAGTACTCCCTGACATTCACTTTGTGCAGGGATAGAACATGAGATGTATTTAATTGGGGGTCTGCGATGTTTGCGGCTACCTGGTAGGAACTTGGGAACATAAACTGGGAAATTATGTACTCAGGGAAATGCACGACAGATACATGGAGATTGTTTAGGGAGCACTGACATGGGAGGTCAGTATAGGCTTCTCTCATTGACGCAGGGAAAGAATGATAGCGTAAGCTAAACCTGGGTGACAAGAAAGTTGGAACAACTCATCAAGAGGAAGTAAAAAAGGTACTTAAGGTTTAGGGAGAAAGTACCAGGCAGCATTACAGCGAGTCACAATGTAGACAGGAAAGAATTTAACAATGGACTTAGAAGAGTTAGAAGTCCTTGGAGAGTTGCACTGTGAAGAACAGTAGGAGGCTGGAGAGAGTGTGGGCAGACAAGAGGTAAAAGTGGAAAACTTGAGTCTGGTGTCCAAGGGGGCAGTGAAGCTCCTCACTGAATACATCGATCAATGTGAACACAGCGGGAAAAGGCAGATACGCCAGAACATGCCGACGCTCAGAAAGAGGATACGATGGAAACTTGGAAAACTTTATGAAGATGATTCCCCCGTGCCGGAAGGGATATAGTCCAGGTCCTTTGCGAAGGCGAGCGAAGATATTGCTGAGCTTTTGGACAGGATATTTGTGTCTTTGCTGGCCACGGAAGTATGACTAGTTGATTGGAGGGAGGGCGGCAAATGTTATTCATCTGTTGAAGAAAGATAATAGCTATATTTGTTGGAATTATAGACAAGTGAGTCTGACGTCAGTAGTGGGTAAACAATTGGAGAAGATTATTGTAGACGGAATTTATGAGTATTAGTTGTCTGGCTACTTGGAGTCAACGTGGCGTTTTGAAGGGCATGTCGTGCTTTATGGGCCAGATTGAGCAATTTGATGAAGCTTTAAATAAAACAAACAGAAGAATCAGGACAGTGGATCTGGGAGGATTAATTTTGGTCAGGCGTTTGATGAGTTCCCCGCATTCAGAGAGTCAGGAGGCATGGGATCGAGGGGAAACTGGCTGCGTTGATTCAGAACTGGCTTACTCACAGACGGCAGATAATGTAGCAGATAAAGCGAATTCTGGCTGGGAAAACTGTCCAGCACATTGTATGTGATTATTGGATATCCAGGATCTGTCGATTTTTGTTTCGTCTTTCTGCATCAGCAAAGTGGCTATTCGGTCTTTGCTAAAGCGATGTTGTTCTGTATATTGTTTGTCCGTTTCCGTGTTTTTGTGTCTGGGAGTAGGGGGGGGGGGGTGGGAGTGAGTAAGTGAGAGAGAGAGAGAGAGAGAGAGAGAGAGAGAGAGAGAGAGAGAGAGAGAGAGAGAGAGAGAGAGAGAGAGAGAGAGAGAGAGAGAGAGAGAGTAAATGCTCATTTGTGCACTCAGGGACAGTTTGAAATGGGAAACCGCAGGGGCAAAAGTTGGGGGTCCCTGGATTGGTGTCGGTAAACACCGTATACATATGTATAATTAGACAGTAAAGACCTGAACTTTGTAAATACGTCTGCTCCGTGACTAAGCTCAGTCTTTGTCAGCAGAGCTCCGGCATTATTTCCAACAGATGAATCACTGCTGATGTGATGCCCAAGAATATTGATACATTTTTTCTTTACTCGGCCCAACATCGGAGTAAATGGTGTTGAACTAAAGTGCTTGTTTAAGTAACTGTAACTAAGACAATTAGTCAGAGGTATAACCATATCTCTGGAGACCCAGGGACGTTTGAATGCATCAGGTCTGTGAGTACAGGTGTAACAGAGTTCATGCATTCTCACTGAAATGGTGTATCCGTTCGTCTGGCGAATACAAGAATTTTACTATCCTTTTATTTCGTTCTTTGGAATTCTCGGTAAGCCACAGTGGCAACTGCCTTTGGTGAGAACTGAAGGTTAATTCCAATGTTGTGATTGTTTCTGTCGCTGCTTTCCACTGTCACTTGTCCAGATCCAGTGGTCCGCATTTCAGGAATGGAATGGAAACATGGGAATGTGGATTCTGCGATCTAGATGGAAGACAAACTGATGCAGGAATTTAGCGATTTGACTAACATCAGTGGATTTCAATAGATTAGGCAGAGTTTTCCAGCTATTTGTGTTTAATAGTGGGATCCTGGAGTGCCTGTGCTTTTGGCCTTCTATAAGCTGCACTGTATTGGGGAATAATCTGTTTACGCAGCCCGCGGAGATTATCCCAATTTATTGTCTGCATTTGTATGTGAGCGATTATCTGTGTTAGGTGTAGCAATCAAACCAACAATTGGTTGTAACAATTTAGCAAATGTGAGGGGTTACATGTTGCAGCATGAAACTTTTGTGGATTTTTAGTAAATGTGGGCGCTGTGACTGAATGTGAAGCAGTTGATGGAAAGCACAATGAAGTCGTTGCTAAGCCAATTTTCAGAACCGAAGTGTGGCTTCATCGTTATCAATACTGTGAAATGTCTATTACGTCCACGTCAGACGGAGCTGCAGCTGCTGCTTACGGTACCGAGTTTGCTACTGGCAGGAGAATCTCGGCCCACCCCCGTTTCTCTGGGATGCATTCCATGGGAGATGCCATGTCTTTCTGTGAGGTTATGTCAGATTGCGCAGTATTTGTTGGAATCAGTCAATGTTCGGTTGTGAAGTCTGTCAAGAGGCAATTGCTGGATTAGAAAACAAACATGGGGAATGCTGGAAGCACTAAATCCCAATTAGCTTTCATTGAAAGACAAACCAGATAATATTTAAATCAGGGGGCTCTCTGAGAACAGTACTGAAGAGAGACACGTGAACTATTTGTCTACATAATCAGTTTGCCTGGATGAATGTTTCAAGCATTTCCTGTTTCTGTTCCGTCCCCGGGTGTTCTATCGCTGAAAGGGAGCACCATGGAAGTTTATGATTTTCTAATGGAAGATTCCCGTCATTACCAGCCGGATTTATCAATTCCATCTACATGAGACGGGAAGACGCCCGCAGTAAATATTCCATCTACTATTGAATCTGTGAAGGTAGTTACCCAGTTACAGTTTTCGCTCCCACTTCATGTTTCGGTCATCAGTAAGGAATCAGTTGTCAGATCATATTTACTTTAGTTTACGATATAACCTCATTTTTCTACGCCGCCTGTGCGCCCTTGCGACGACCCTTCCACCTCTAAATGCAACAATAATGTGAAAACATTACAGTATCCACTCAAACAGCTGTAATGGCTTCCGCTCAGTATTATCTGAACTTGCAGTCTCCTGCCTCTCTTCCAGCGAACTTGCTGGCGATTGTGATCCTGCTCCGGGGAAAGTGCGGTCTCTCCAAATGTGTCACTCTGTACCTATTGGGAATGGCAGCAGTCGATCTCCTGGTCGTTCTCTCGAGTCCCCTGCTGATGTGGACCTCTTCGATTTACTTTCGTAGATCATCTCTGCGCATCACTCCTGTGTGCAGACTCAGTAGGTGGCTGGTTTATGTGAGCACTGCGACCTCTGTCTGGCTGACTGTCGCTTTCACCGTAGATCGATTTGTGGCTATTTGCTGTGAGAAGCTGAAAGCAAAATATTGCACCGAGAGAACGGCGGCTGTGGTTATCGGGTCAGTGAGTGTACTGGCCTGTTTGGAGAGTGTCCACTGGGGATTTGTACCGGAGCCGTTGGTGATAATTGACGGTGTTCCCTGGGATTGTGTTTATACACCGAGCTTCCAAAGGTCTCCCGCATGGGCGGCTTTTGAGATGTTTCACCGCATTTTAACCCCTTGTGTCCCATTCTTTCTGATTTTGCAGCTCAATATTCTGACTGTCAGGCGGATTCCAGCGGCCAGTCGAACCCGAGGGGGGCTCCGGGTATAAAAGAGTGGAGAGAATGACAAGGACCGGGAGATGGAGAACCGACGCAAATCCATCGTTTTGCTCTTCAGCATAAGGGGTAGTTTCATACTGTTCTGGGTAACTCAGGTGGTATTTTATATTTCTCAACGCATTCCAAAGAGTTTTATTTACTCTGTCACGGATCCCCGTTCCATAACAGGAGACACGTCAGGGATGCTGCAGGGTCTCAGTTTCTGCACAAACAAGTGTATTTAAGCCCTGACTCAGAACAAATTCCGAGCGGAACTAAAGAATGCGGTGCAATACCCGCTGAATCTTATTTTGAAACTCTTTAAACGTTATAAATTAAGGATATAAAGTATGATAATGCAGCTGCCTTCATTCTCCCCATTCTGTGCCCCCGCTTGCGGGTAAATGGAACCAATGTTATGAGGAACCAATGTGGAACCAACAGTTACAACGCGAACGCGAGAAAATGTGCAGATACTAGAACTACAAACAACGCACAGAAATCAGAGTCCTGATGAATGGTGTCGGCCCCAAATGTCGATTGTTTACTCTTTTCCATAGAAACGTAATTTGCACCTCCCCTCCCGCTCTTATTCAATCGAAGTTTCAGGCGAACCTGTAATCCCTGTTTCCCGGTTTTGACAACACTGTCTGATACAGAGTATATTTTCGCCTGTAACAAAGACCCCTGCTCCCGGCACAACACGTCTTTATGTCAAGCTCTTTTTCTTCTACTTCTCTCTGCCACCTTCAACTATCTTCCAGCAGGAGTAATTTAATTGACCTTCCCTTCAGAACAGCTGGCACCGTACAGTAAGAATGCAGATTTTTACTCCAGCCGCTGCCATACTGGTAGGGTGCATACCCTGACAATATCTAGCATGGCATCATAAGGACACAGACCTTTGTTGAACGGGGACCGGTCTTTGAAACAGATGGACACACAATGTGGAATTGCAACTGCTTTACAAATGAAGCAAAATGCCATTACTTTTATTTGACGCTGTAGAGAGAGAGAGAAAGAGACAATGTGACATCGGAGGGTGAGTGCGAGAGAGGGAGCGCAAGTGAGAGAGGCATCGCGAGAGATAGGGCGTGCGAGAGCGCGAGAACGAGGCAAGTAGAGAGAATAAAATCAGAATTAAATTAATAAGCGGATACTGTGATATTGTCAGACGTGTTGATACGAGGGAGGAGGTGATTTGAGGTCAAAGTGCATTAAGGTGGCTAAATCCTTCAGGGGATGTAGTTCATGAGGGGACACAGACCACATGAAGGCAAACATGTATTTAATATTGTGATCATGGCCAGCACACACAATGTACTGAGAGATCTGTCCCTGTGCTGTGCTTCCACAGTTAGCGTTGGAAAATAATTAGCACGGTACCTTAAGGGCACTGCCGTTTACAACTGATGTCAGCATGCTGTAAGACAAAGGCCTTTACAACAGTTGGACAGACAACGACCTGCCTAGCCATGGAACAGTACTGGAAGGGCTGAGATTCTTATTATATGCCGACACATAACTGGCTTTTTCCTGTGTGACCAGAGACTGATACAAACTCTGCAATGAAAAGAAATCTAAATATAATACAAACCACAATCTGTTCGGCACTCTATCACGAGCCATTAGAGCTAACTAAACATAGAAGCAAAATAGAAAAACACGTACCCACAAGCTCAGCCCTGCACTTTGGGGCCACTGATTACCAGTACCTTCGAGTGGCTGTGCAGAGAAGGGCTGGAAGGACTGCACAATGCACTGTCAAGACACAGCACAGGACAGACTCTACTCAGCCCAGCCACCTGCAACACTGGAAGAACACAAAGCGACAATCCAGCTCCGGACTGCATGGACACTCCCCAGTATAGCTCTGGCACTGCAGGCAGGAAAGAACAGAAGTAGAAATCAAACGCAAAAGCTGCTGCAATTCAGTTTGTTGAGGAAGGGGAGGTTGTTACTCTGGTTTAAACATGCCCTGCATACGAGCCTATCCAAGAACAGTCATCACTTGACCGCCGGGAAAATGAGCACTACAACATCTAGAGCTCCAGTACTCGGGCACAGTTCTATAAAACTCTTAAAACTGTGCAGTGAAGACACTGACCTGTGCACACTCAATACTGTACTTCCGGGACTGTACTCCGCCGGTAATACAGATAGTACAGTACAGTACACTACACTACACTAGTAGAGTCCCAGCACTTCAAGGGCAGGTACCTGTGCGACACTGACACTGCACTTCAATTCATGGATACTATTAGTTTCCTCCCTCCCACTGCGCATTATTCAAGACATAACGGAAAGTTGACAAAGGGGAACATTGGAAGTTGTGTGCTTCAATTTCCAAAGGTTTTTGACATGCCATCATAAGACAACAGACAATAGACAATAGGTGCAGAAGAAGACATTCGGCCCCTCGAGTCTGCACCGCCTTTCTGAGATCATGGCTGATCTTTCACTATCAATACCCAGTCTCTGCCTTTTCCCCATATCCCTTGATTCCCCTATCCATCAGATATCTATCGAGCTCCTTCTTGAAAGCATCCAGAGAATTGGCCTCCACCGTCTTCAGAGGCAGTGCATTCCGCACCTCCATAACTCTCTGGGAGAAGAAGTTTTTCCTCAACTCTGTTTTAAATAACTGACCTCATATTCTCAATCCATGCCCTCTGGTACTGGACTCTCCCAACATCTGGAACATATTTCCTGCCTCAATCCTTTCAAATCCTTTAATTATCTTAAACATTTCAATCAGATCCCCTCTCAATCTCCTCAATTCCAGTGTGTACAAGCCCAATCTCTCCAATCTCTCTGCGTAAGACAGCCCTGCCATCCCAGGAATCAACCTAGTGAATCTGCGCTGCACTTCCTCAATTGCCAGATTGTCCTTCCTTAAACCTGGAGACCAAAACTGTACACAATATTCCAGGTATGGTCTCACCATGGCCCTGTACAAATGCAAAAGGACTTCCTTGCTCTTGTACTCAATTCCCCTTGTAATAAAGGCCAACATTCCATTTGCCCTCTTCACTGCCTGTTGCACTTGCTCACTCACCTTCATTGACTGATGAACTAGGACTCCTAGGTCTCTTTGCATTTCTCCCTTACCTAACTCTACCCCGTTCAGACAATATTCTGCCCTCTTGTTCCTGTTTCCAAAGTGGATAACTTCACATTTATTCACATTGAATGACATCTGCCAATTATCTGCCCACTCACCCAGCCTCTCCAAGTCTCCCTGCATTCTCCTAACGTCCTCTTCGCATGTCACACTGCCACCCAGTTTAATATCGTCAGCAAACTTGCTGATATAGTTTTCAATGCCCTCATCTAAATCTTTGACATAAATCGTAAAGAGCTGTGGTCCCAATACGGAGCCCTGTTGTACCCCACTAGTCACCTCCAGCCTGTCCGAGAAACACCCATTCACTGCTACCTTTTGCTTTCTACCTGCCAACCAGTTTTCTATCCATGTTGAAACCCTGCCCCCAATGCCATGAGCTCTGATTTTACTCACCAATCTCCTATGTGGCACCTTATCGAATGCCTTCTGAAAATCTAGGTACACTACATCCACTGGCTTACCCTCGTCTAACATCCTTGCTACACCCTCAAAAAACTCCAACAGATTAGTCAAGATTAGTCAGATGAGAGAGAGAAACGAAATTGTTGGCACGCTAGGGAAGTTTGAGACAGCAGCAGAGTATCGCGTGGCTGTATTTTTCCCAATATTGACAGGGATTCTTAGTGTATCTGCTTAGCGGAGCAAAATTTATTGGAAGCATCCTGGAAAATTCGCAAGTATTTGCTGCCTATACCAGGGGTGGCCCTATACTATCTCAGTTATGGCGAATAATGAAATCCGCTAATACGTCATGACCCTGAGCAGGACCAGAGCAGTTGGGAGCCAGGAAGCGAGATATTGCAGTGTTTGACTGGGTGAAGGACAAGACTGGTAATTTTCACGAACCCTGATTTATTAGAGATTTCGGGGCTGTAGTTGACAAAGAGGGTATCAAGCACAACACATCAGCAATATTGTACGAGTTAGTCACTTGATAACTGCAAGTATACACGAGTTATTAAAGGTATCGATGGTTTCGGGAGATGGGAAAAGTGGTCGTGAGAAGCATCTTGCAGACAAGCTGAGACAATGACCAAGAGATCCTCCAGACACCTCATGAGCTTAAGGGGCATTACGGGATTAAAAGGTGCTGCTAAAGATCAGAGTGATCATCTTATTTGGAACGAAGGGAAAAGAAAAATATAGTGAATATATAGGGAATGTATACCTTCAATTTCTATTTTGTAGAAACTGATGGGAGTGACGTAATTAAGGAAATGAGTGATGTCTTGGACCACATATGAGTTAACAGGGAGGGGCTGTTAGCATCTTATAATATATTAAGTTAGATAAATCTCCAGGGCCTGGCCAAATAGGACTTGGTGGGAAATTAAAGAACATCTTACAGAGACACCCTTCGAAATGCTGGCTTCGCATCTGAGATATCGGACAATTATAGAGTGCTTAGCTTGATTCCACTGTTTAAAAAGAGTAGCAAAAACAAGCAAAAATACTATCATCCTGACATCGATGGTGAGTAAATTGCTGGATTGGGTTTTATGGGATAGGTTTCACCAATATTTCGAGAGACGGTGTCAGATTTGGAACAGTCTGTAAGATTGTGTGTAGAAAGTAATGTCAGACAAATGCCTTAGAATTCTTAAAGGGCGTAACAGACATACTTTATTGATCCCGAGGGAAATTGGGTTTCGTTATAGTCGCAACGACCAAGAATAGTTTAGAATTTTAGCAATATAAAACTATACATAATTAAATACTACAAGTAAATTACCAGTCTATTGACTCAGGGTGTCTGACACTCCGAGGGAGGAGATGTAAAGTTTGATGGCCACAGGCAGGAACGACTTCCTATGACGTTCATTGTTGCATTTCGATGGAATCCGTCTCTGGCTGAATGTACTCCTGTGCCTAACCAGTAAATTATGGGGTGGATGGGAGTCATTTTGCAAGATGGCATGTAACTTGGACAGCATCCTCCAAATGTAATTGAAGAATGCATTGTGGATGTTCTCTGCATGTATCAAAAGTCCGTCTTGGCAGATTCGTTTAAAAGATTAGATTTCGTGGGATCCAGAAAGTGGGAGCTGAAAGGATTTACAATTACCTCAGTGGTAGGAAGCAGAGTATAATACTTGAAAGTTGTTTCTCAGAGAGGAGGCTTGAATTTGATGATGTGTCGCAGGGGTTAGTTCTGGGACTTCTGTGCTTTGAACTTTATATGAATGATTTGGATGTGAATACATGAGGCAAAATTAGTTGGCAAATGATACTAAAGTTGGTGGTGTTGTAGTTTGTCTAGCTGACAATGAACATTTACAAGAAGATTATCTGGAAATGTGGGGTGAGCTTTGACAAATGTCCTTCAATCAGATAAATGTGAAGCAATGCACATTGTGAAATCAGACTAGTGTAGGATTTATAGAGAGAAGGCTGGATCCCTGGGGTGTGCTATCGATCGGAGGCGCCGAGGAGCGCAAGTACATCGCTTAGAGAAAGCAGCGACGCAGATGGAATTAATCATGAAAAACTACATCATTCAGGGAACTGAGTGAGTATGGGCATTAGGAAACACGCACAAAATGCTGAAGGGCCGCAGCAGGCCAGGGAACATCTATGAAAAATAGTGCAGTCAATGTTTCAGGTGAGACGCTTCGTCAGCACGGCAGAGAAAGAAAGAATCTGTGGCGCGTGGCCAAGTGACTAAGACTTTGATCTGAACGTCGTTAGATCGAGCCTCAGTCTAGGGACTGAGCAGGGCACATAAACACACTCTGTCCCTGCACGTTCATAGCCCGGTAGCGGCGGTTGGTGCACTATGAACAAGACAGGACAAAAGCTGAGATGCCTGCAGTCCTGATGAAGGATCTCGGCCCGAAATGTCAACTTTACACTTTTCAATGGATGATCCCTAGTGTGCTGAGTTTCTCCAGCAGATTGTGGCGTTGTTTGATTTCCTGCAACCGCAGATTTCCATTTGTTTGTGATAGGAATTAGGAAGTTTTGTTGTTTTTACGCAACACGTGTGTGACGCGACGCTTTGAATATTCTGAAATAAGTAGATCATTCTTTTGTAGGAAGGACTGTATGAAATTATAAAAGGGTGCAGCAACGATTTACCAAGATACTTCTGAACTTGGTGGGCCTGATTTAAAAGAGTGTTGCAAATTCCAATGTTTGTAGATAATTGAGGGATGATCTGATAAGATTATATCAGATCATGAGTGGCATGGATAAGCGGCATGCATAGTTGTTTCTCCAGGAAGGAGGTGATTAAAAAGAACACAGATGAGAGATAATTAAAGGTTCACGAGACGAGAAAATGAATTGAACTGCCTCTGCGTATAAGGAATGAAGAAGAATGTATCATGGAGAGGGTGATGTATCAGTACATATATAGTCCCACTGGGTATTGGAAAAGCTGGTGGGTAAAGTGTCAGTGGACGAGAACTTTGGGACCTGTCAGCACAGACGTCAAGATATTTTAACTCAGTTCTGGGACAGAGAGATGGATAGTCTGGAAATAAATGCGCATTTAATTATCCTATACAGGATCTGACAAGTGTGGATGGAGGGATGGTACAGTGTCTTGAAAATGTACTCACTTATTTCTTATATTCCACAGAATAACCCAAAACAGGGGAAATGTGAAACATTAGAACTAAAACTCAAAAAATGATAAGTGATAGATCAGAATTATTCATTGATCCTTGCAACTATTACAGCCAGTAGAATTTTTGGATAAGTTTCTATTAACTTTACACAACTGAATGAAGCAAGACTTGCCCCATTTCACCTTTCAGAATTGCTCAAACTGCACCAGGTTATTTGGCAGCGTCAGTGGACAGCAATTCTGAGGTCTTTAGAGATTTGATTGGCTTGTTCGGAACTTTTACTGGGCCATTGAAGGACAGAGTAACTCACTTATAAATTCATGTCTTTTTGTCTCCCGCCCTCCTTAAAGACCAGAGACACATTTCCCATCTTCTATTCTGCTAGAACAATTTCAGAATTTGGTTATTTTTTGAATGGTCGTTACTAATGACTTTAGCATGTCCTCAGCTCTCTTTCCGAATGCTAGGGTGAGTCCATATAGCCCGGGTGACTTATCTACCGTCAACCATTTTAGCATCCCAAGCATCTTTTCATTAGTAAGAGCAATTGCTCTGTCGCCTGCCCTCTGACTCTTTGAAGTTTTAAGCAGACTGTTGGTGTCTTTCAGAGTCAATGTCAACGCATAATATTCAATTCATCCGACAGTTTTTGAAGTGCATTACACCCACACCGGGGTCATTTTACAGTGTGCCTATATCCATATTTGTCTCTCTTAAACTGTATATTGGATAGAGACTTTTAGTCTATTATTTCATGTACGTAAGTAGTGCTCCTTACTGCGTGTTATTCCTGTTGCATTCCACATTAAAATGACTGAGAGCATATCGAGGTGGCATGGCCCAGGACTGAGAACGAGAAGGTATCTGAGATTTGGATGCTTTAAGTGCCGTGCCAGATTAAAAATGTGGTGTCATGGATGCCTGGAGTTTCCCGTTGAAGGGGAAGGAGGGGGTATCGTCACGTCCCGATAGTCAATTTCCTATTGTTCTCCTAATTTCCTTTGATTGTACCACGGTTCCGACCGTTAATTTCCCATTAGCTTCTAATTCTCTTTGTTGAAAGAGAACGCACCTGATTTCCATCCAGACCTGAAGCATAAGGATCCCGGCCTGACAACCACTTGGTTACCGCCAGATCCTTGGTTTTGCGTGTGTTCTGATTCACGTTTCCCGGCTGCTCAGGACCATGTGCTGTAAGGTTTGCTCCAGTTTCAAGGTTTATCTATGAAACTCCGTCTGTCTGTGTCAAGGCTCCGTGTCAAGAACGTTGTTTAACGTTCACGTCCGCATAAGCATCCTAACTCAATCTCCGTGTCTGTGTTCGCTTCATTCGCTCATTGCAACACATGGGTTTATAGGATTAGGAAGACAGAGTCTGCTTTTGGATAAAATTAAGAAACTACAATAATAAACAGAGGCTGGTCGGAGTTATATACACATCTCTCAGTCGTAACGAGGATATGGCGTATAGATTGCAGTAGGGGAGAGATAGGGAATGTTAAAAGGCCAAAGTTATGGTAGCCATAAAAGTTTCAATGGTCAGGACGTTTGGGAAAATTGGGTTGGTTTTGGATCCCAAAGGATGGAATTTGTAGGGTTTCTGCACGACGACATTTAGAGCAGCTTGTGATTGAGCACGCTACAGTAAGTGCAAGCTGTATTTGTTGATGTATAATCAGTCTGTGATTAGAATTCACGCTAGGGTTTGGGAGATAGAAGGTGCAATCATATGAGTATGACAGTGCAGTACCACATAGGCATGAGAGTGCAACTGGCCAAAGTTGATTAGAAGGGGGCATTAGCACGGACGATGACAGAGCAGCAATGCCTGGTGTCTCTGGGAATAAATCACAAGGCACAAGATAGATAAATGCCAAAGATGAAGATAGATAAATGCCAAAGGTGAAGAATTAGTGTAAATGGAGGATGAAGCTGAAAACCAACATAACTTATTCAATAACTGAATAATTTGTAGGAAATTAAAGGATTAAAAATAAGAACTAAAAGAGCAATAAGAAAAGATGAAATAAAAAGTTACAATAGCTAATGATATAAAAGACAATATCGAAAGCGTTTTTGGGTGTCCGGTGACTAAAATAAAAACAACGGTAGAATTGGATTCTGAAAAGTTCGTAATTAAGAAAGTCCGACAAATTTATTAAGCATTTTGTGTTGATCGTCATTGCAAAATGCACCATCGCTCTGCCAGAATTTTGATGTCGAGAGCACAAGTCAGAGCAGTTGCCAATACTGGGAAGAAGGTGGTTGGTAGCCGACAGGTCAGGAAGTGTCTGAAATGATTGTGGAGGCATTAGTATTCGATAATTTTCAATAGCCATGAGCTTCTTGAATGCTATCAGGGAAACGTACATTTGCAAATGCCACTCCGCACTTTAAGAAGGGAGTGAGGCAAAAGACGGGAAATTATAGGCAACAGGAAACACATGGAGAACAAAGGCCAATTCATTTCACTCACGCAGGTATCACGTGTTCAAAGCCACAGGTGTACATTCATTCACAGACAAAAGTCAGAGGACTTCCTGGAATCGGGCGGTGAATTGGGACAGGGAGAGAGAGAGAGAGAGAGGATGATAAACAGAAGGGGGTAGCGGTTTGCGAGGGAGGGCCAAAGAGATGTCCGGCTCTTTGTGAGGGTGAAAATTCAGTTTGTCTGCAAAACATTCCAAGTTATTTACACTTGCTTCTGTGGCTGTTACAACTCTAATACTGACATCCGTCTGGTTAATTCTGCCCTGTTCTATTTGCCACCAAATGCGAACAGACTGAGAACAGAGAGGTTTTCTCATTATCGAACAGGTAACATCTGATGAAAGGTCACAGGCTGGAAAAAAAGGTATTGCTGGAATGTTACGTGTTGTGGGAGGGACGGGAAAAACGAGAAAGTGGAGGACTGTAGAGCTGCGAGCGGAGGAGAAAGAGTCACAGAGTCCTACAACACAAAAAGGCCGTGCGGGATTTGAATTTGCAAGTGGATTGGGAAACTCAGGCTGCTACTGGATCCGAAAAGAAGGAAATATTAGAATGCCTATGAGATGGCTTTTTACAGCAGCTTGTGGTTGCATCAGTGATGATAATATGAACTGATTATGCATCTGTGTCTTTTTTTCACTACGGACGACAATATGTCGGAAATGCAACCCAGTAGGAGGGCAGAGTCGGTGTCGGTGTCTCAAATATATATGTATAATTTTGCCGATTAATGTCGTCCATTAATTTGCCATATAGCCAGATAACCATATAACAATTACAACACGGAAACTGGCCATCTCGGCCCTTCTAGTCCATGCCGAACGCTTACTCTCACCTAGCCCCACCGACATGTACTCAGCCCATAACCCTCAATTCCTTTCCTGTGCACATACCTATCCAATTTTACTTTAACTAACAATATCGAAACTAGATCTACAACTTCTGCTGGAAGCTCGTTCCACACTGCTCCCATTCTCTGAGTAAAGAAATTCCCCCTCGTGTTACTCCTAAACTTTTGCTCCCAAACTCTCAACTTATGTCTTCTTGTTTGAATCTCCCCTCCCCTCAATGGAAAAAAAAAGCCTATCCACGTCAACTCTATCTATCCCTCTAATAATTATAAAGACCTCTATCAAGTCCCCCCTCAACCTTCTGCGATCCAAAGAATAAAGACCTAACTTGTTCAGCCTTTCTCTGAAACCCGATTTCCACTACTATTGTTGACAGAAGTTCAGATGGTGATGAGGAGATGTACAGGAGTGAGATAGATCAGCTTGAAGTGTGCAGTCAAAATAAAAAGTTTGTAATTAACGACAGTAAGTCCAAGGCATTGACTGTAGACTTCAGGAAGGAGAGGTCCGGAGAATTCATAGCAGTCTCCGTTAAGGGAACAGCAGAGGAAACAATGAGCTGTTTCAAGTACCTGGGTGTCAACATCGGTGAAGACCTACCCTGGACCCATCATTAATTCCGGAGAAGGCAGGCAGTTGCTATAATTCATTCGGAGTCCGAGGAGTCTGGATATGTCACGAAGGACTTTGGCAAATTTCGGATAGGTGTACGGCAGGGAGCAATCTAACTGGTTGCATCACTCTCTGCTATTGGGTGAAGGTGCCACTGTTCAGGATCACAAAAAGCCACGGAAAGTGGCAGACTCATCCAGCTTCCAGCCTCCTCAACAGCAACGACATCTCAAATAGGCGATGTTTAGGAAGGCAGCATGCAGCATTAAAGACCCATCGCCCAGAGCATGCCCGCTTCTCATTGCAACCGTCAGGAGGAGGTACAGGAGCTTGAGGCCACGCACTCATTGTCTCAGCAACAGCTTCTTCCTCACCGCCCAGCACCGTCAGGCATTACTGAATTATAAAGGATTTGTATTGATCTGTCAACAGTTATTGTATTCCGGAATGGTCCTGGAGGTCTGAAAATTGTAAACATCGCTCCACTCTTTAAGAAGCGAGAGTGGCAGAACACAGACAGGTAGCATGACGTCAGCTGTAGGTAAGACATTGCAATTTATTATTAACAATGAGGTTTTGGGGAGCTCGAAGACACGTGATAAAATAGACCGTAGTCCACATGGTTTCCATGAGGGGAAATCATTCTTGATGAAATTGTTAGAATTATTTGCGGAAATAACAGGCAGGAAAGGAGTCAGTAAATGTTAATTGCAAGGACTTTTCGTAAGTCTTCTAAATGATTTCGCAGATGACGTTAGAAACGGAAGAAGCATGATAGGATATTGGCTGATTGGAAAGAAACAATGAGTAGGTACAAAGTGGACTTTACTGGTTAGCTACCGTTCCCTAGTGTTGCTCGTTCAGCAGTTGCTGCTGGTTGGGGCCAATTCTATTCACATTAAATTCTGTCAATGATTTGCATGGCAAAATTGACAGTTTTGTGCCATGTGTGTGAATGATAAGTGGCGGTGTTGGTAGTTGTGGGAAAGTTATATATCTGATAAAAACTTAGAAATATTAGGAGTATGGGCATCTGGTTTCCCCCATCTTTTTTTTCTCTATGCATGGAAGATCCTCAGGAGGGCCAGTTTTCTTAATTGCTATCCTTTCGTTCTTCATACAGCTACAGAATTCTGTGGGATTATATTTCTTCTAGTCTACCAGAGCAAACTCATGCCTTCTTTTAGCACTTTTGATTTCCTCCTTAAGTGCTCTCTGGCATTTCCTTTACTCAGGTACCTAAAGTTCCTTCCATCCCCTACTTATTGTACACCCCTTTCCTCCTCCTACCGAGGAGCTGAATATCTCTTGTAATGTTTCCAAAATCTTTTATGTTTGCTGTTTTTATTCTGACAGGATCGCACACACTCTGTTCTCTCAAAATTTCATCTTTGAAAGCCTCCACATGCAAATCATACTTTTTGCCAGAAAATAACCTGTACCAATCGGCACTTGCCACATCGTTTCTGATAAGGTGAAGACTAGCCTTTCTGCAATTTAAAACGTCATCCGAGGAGCAGAACAATGTGCACCTTAATTGCCTTTAAACTAAAGACTCGAACTTCGAGGCGAGTGGTTGTGAGTTAGATTCCAGCTAGTTATTTGCAAACTTTCGGCTCTGGGTAGAGCTTCGAACTAGAAAACTCGTTCCCGTAAACAAACATGACCTGCTGCGTCTCATTCCCCAACAGGAGATCAAGGTTCGCACACCCTTGCTCTGTCATGTCGAAAACAGTGTATCCATGGAACACTGAGGCGATAGTGGAGTATCAGTTCCTCCTGCAACCATGTCTCAATAGAGTCATGTTTTCACGTGGTGACCACACCAGTCTCTCTGCCAATACGCCTTGCATTGAAATACACATTGAAACATACACAATTCAGAATATTCGTCTCGCTGGGCTCAACTTTTCAGTTCTGACTCTGTATGCAGGCATCACAACATCATTCCACGCAACCAATTTACGATCTGCTCCATCACTCATGTTTTCAACTCACACCCGCAACTCCAGTTTCAAATCAAGGCTCCCTTGCTGTGGGATGACAAAATATTCACCCCTTCTCTCCGAACTCCAGCACTGGTCCACACACAGAATGGCGAGTTCGCTTTAACATAATGTTATATATCCGTTACAAGTGCCTATTTATGCACAATCCAAAATCTCCTCAGGAACTATGGCATACGGAACGTCCCGACCGCCTCCACTTGCTCCTTTAGATATCCCTCTCCTACTATGCAATCCAATGTCTCTTCGGCAACTGTGGCGAACAGATTTGTTCAGAGCAGCAAAGGAAGCTGGATTCCTCATGATTAATTTGCCAGTTAAATAAGTTGTACGGAAAGCAAATGCAATATTTGCATTTAATTCGAGAGGAGTAGAATATCAAAGGAAGGATGTAATGCTGAGGCTTTGTGTGACATTTGTTCGACTACATTCGCAATATTGCAGGTAGTTTGGTGACCCTGATCCAAGAAAGGATATGCTGATATTGGAAAGGGTACAGAGAAGGTTCATGGGAATGATTTCGTTAATGAAATGGAGAAGCTTTTGATAGCTCTGGATCTGTCCTCACTGGAGTTTGTAAAAATGATTGGGCTTGGAGTGGATGTATCATATAATGGGGGTCACTAGAATCAGATGGTCCTCAGAATAGAAGAATATCGCTTTAGAACAGTGATCAGAAATGCTAACTCATTGGTTATATTTACAGCAGAGATTAATAGGTTATTGATTTGTAATGGTATTGAAGGTTACCGGGAGAGGCATGCATTATGGCACAGCAGACAAGATGGCCCCGAATGCTCTAATTCAGCTACTATGTTTTACCGAAAAACTGTCATGTCCCCATTAGTGTACGAGCCAAAGGTAACAAGATCACGGTACACGAGATGTTGAGGGAAATTTTGAGGGTTGGATAAAACGAAGAAAGGAGATGTTTCACAGGCAGAGTGAGATAAATACAGTCAGTATGAAAAGTATCAGAATGTTTAACATTTGAATGACAGGGATGGATGTCATGAAATATCACTGTTAGAATTGGTGAAGGTAAAACCAAGGGTGTTTTCAAATCAGATTTGGGGAAAGTTCTAGCCAGCGACAGCGGATTGTCCATTAGTGAGGTGTCAATCTGTGCATGTAGAATGAAACTCTCGTAGATGATTTGGAACGTCAACCGAGGAGCAGAACAATGTGCACCTTAATTGCCTTTAAACTGAAGACTCGAACTTCGAGGCGACTGATTCTGGGTTAGAATCCAGCTACTTCTTTGCAAACTTTCTGCTGTGGGTAGAGTTTCGAACTAGCAAACTCGTTCCCGTAATCAAACATGACCTGCAGCGTCTCATTCCCCAACAGGAGATCAAGGTTCGCACACCCTTGCTCTGTCATGTCGGAAACAGTGTATCCCTGGAACATTGAGCCGATAGTGGAGTATCAGTTCCTCCTGCAACCATGTCTCAATAGAGTCATGATTCACATGGTGACCACACCAGTCTCTCTGCCAATACTCCTTGCATTGCAATACGCATTGAAACACACACAACTCAGAATATTCGCCTCGCTGGGCTCAACTTTTCAGTTCTGACTCTGTTTGCAGGCATCACAACATCATTCCCCGCACCCACTCTACGACGGGTTCCATCACTCATGTTTTCAACTCACACCCGCAACTCCAGTTTAAAATCAAAGCTCCCTTGCATCGGGATGACAAAATCTTCACCCCTTCTCTCCTAACTCCAGCACGGGGCCACACACAGCTCGCTTAAACATAATGTTATATATCGTTTGCAAGTGCCTATTTATGCACAATACAAAATCTCCTCAGGAACTATGGCATGCGGAACGTCCCGAGCGACTCCACTTGCTCCTTTAGATATCCCTCTCCTACTATGCAATCCAATGTCTCTTCGGGAACTGTGGCGAGCAGATTTGTCCAGGGCCGCAAAGGAAGCTGGATTCCTCATGATTATCTTGCCAGTTAAATAAGTTGTAAGGAAAGCAAATGCAATATTTTCATTTAATTCGAGAGGAGTAGAAAATCAAAGGAAGGATGTAATGATGAGGCTTTATGTGACGTGTGTTCGATTACATTCGCAATATTGCAGGTAGTTTGGGGACCCTGATCTGAGAAAGGATCTGCTGATATGGGAAAGGGTCCAGAGTATGTTCATTGGAATGATTTCGTTAATGAAAGGGAGGAGCTTTTGATAGCTCTGGATCTGTCGTCACTGGAGCTTGTAAAAATTGGGGATCTCATTAAAGCCAGTTGCATTATAAACAGAGACTGAGTGGATGTGGAGGCGATGTATCATACAATCGGGGTCACTAAAATCAGACAGTCCTCAGAATAGAAGAACATCCCTTTAGAACAGTGATCAGAAATTTCTTTAGCCAGAGAGTGGTGTATATGTGGAATTCGTTGCCCTTTGTAGCTATGAAGGCTATGTCATTGGGCATATTTACAGCAGAGATTAATAGGTTATTGATCTGTAAGGGTATTGAAGGTTAACGGGAGAAGGCATGCATTATGGCAGAGCAGACTCGATGGCCCGAATGGTCTAATTCAGCCACTATGTTTTACCGAAAAATAACACAAGCCATAACTGTCATATCCCCATTAGTGTAAGAGCCAAAGGTAACAAGATCAAGGAACACGTGATGTTGAGGGCAATTTTGAGGGTTGGGTAAACTGAAGAAAGGAGATATTTCACAGGCAGAGTGAGATAAATACAGTAAGTATGAAAAGTGTCAGAATGATTAACAAGGACATTTGAGTGACAAGGATGGATATCATGAAATATCACTGTTAGAATTGGTGAAGGTAAAACCAAAGGTGTTTTCAAAGCAGATTTGGGGAAGATTGTAGCCAGCGATAGCAGAGTGTCCATTAGTGAGGTGTCAATCTGTGCATGTAGCATGAAACTCTCATAGATGAACATGTCATCGATGTACACAAAGTGAACAGACCTGATTGTTTAAACTCCCAACTGCGGGTTGGGAGGGTTTGGATATTGTTTGTCCAATGTGGTCAGGAAAGTTTTCTTCATCAATATGAAGAACTTCCAACTCGACAGAACGTGATGCTTGATCTCCTCTTTGGGAATGAGACAGACCAGACGGCAGAATTATGTCTCTGGGTGAATCCAGTGATCACATTTCCATTAGTTTCAAGACAGCTACGTAGGAGGATAAGACCTGTCCTCAGACTGAATTTCTAAACTGGAGAAAATATACATTTGATTGAATCAGAAGGGATCTGCTGGATGTGGATTCGGTTAAGTAAGAGACACTTGGCAATAGGAGGATATCAGAAGTGGAATATTGAGTGCATGTTCATCTGAGAATAATAGGGAAAGCTAACAGGTTCAGGGAACTTTTGTATCCAGAGATACTCAGGACCCGGTAAAGAAAAGGGAGACACAAGTCAGGTCTAAGCAGGTCGATTCTAAGCAGTTCGGAGTTCAAAATTCAAAGTTCATTATAAATATCTTGCATGTCACCATATAAAACACAGAGATTAATTTGCTTGTGGACTCACACAGTAAATAGGAAAAAAAAAGCGCAATTGAACCCTGATTTGATTATTTTGTGAATGTGACTAAACACAGTCAGAGAGGTAGATCAGTAGATGTAGTGAATGGAGTTCAGCAGAGTCTTTCATAAGGTGCCCCATGCAAAGCTTATTGTAAAGGTAAGGAGGCATGGTTTCCAAGGGGACTTTGTTTTGTGGATTCAGAAAGAAAAGTGTGGTTGTGGACGGGTCATATTCTATATGGTGGTCGATCACCAGTGGTGTGCTTCAGCGATCTATTCTAGGAACCCTACTCTTTGTGTTTTCATAAATGATCTGGAAGAGAAAGAGGAGGGAGAGGTTAATAAATTGGCCGATGACGCAAAGGTTGTGAGTGTTGTGGATGGTGTGGAGGGCTGTCAGAGGTTACAGCGGTAAATCAATAAGATGCAACACTAGGCTGAAAAGTGGTAGATGGAATTCCAAACAGCTAAGTATGAGATGGCTGACTTTTGTAGGTCAAATATGATCGCAGATTATAGTATTAATGATGAGGCTCTTGGCACTGTGGAGGATCAGAGCGATCTTGAGTTTGGAATCCATAGGACAGTCAAAGCTGTTGTTCATCTTGACTCAGTGCTTAAGAAGTCATCGGCCTTCATCAACCCTGGGAGTGAGTTTAAGGGCCGACAGGTAATGTTAATGCTATATAGGACCATGGTGAGACCCCACTCGGAATATTGTGCTCAGTTCTGGTCACCTCACTACAGGAAGGATGTAGAACCGATAGGGAGGGTGCAGACAATACCCACACAATGTGCTAGTGGAACACAGCTGGCCAGGCAGCATCTATAAGGAGAAGCACTAACTGAAAGGAAAGATAATAAGAGATTTGAAAGTAGTAGGGGGAGGGGGAAAAGCGAAATGATAGAAGAACGGAGGGGTGGGATGAAGCTAAGAGCTGGAAAGATGATTGGCGAAACAGATACAGAGCTGGAGAAGGGAAAGGATCATGGGACGGGAGGCCTCGGGTGAAAGAAAGAGGGGGAAGCACCAGAGGGAGATGGATAACAGGCAGCGTGATGGGCAGAAAGAGAGGGAAAAAGGGGGGAATCTAAAAATATCAGGGATGGGGTAAGAAGGCGAGGAGGGGCATTAACGGAAGTTAGAGAAGTCAATTTTCATGCCATCAGATTCGAGGCTACACAGCCGGTATACAAGATCTTGATCCTCCAACCTGAATTTGGATTCATTTTAACAGTAGAGGAGGCCATGTATAGACATATCAGACTGGGAATGGGACGTGGAATTAAAAAAACTATGCCCACTGGGAGATCCTGCTTTCTCTGGCGGACCGAGCGTTGGTGCTCAGCGAAACGGACTCCCAGTCTGCGTCGGGTCTCAACAATATATAATAGGCCAAACTGGGAGCACCGGACGCAGTATACCACACCAGCCGACTCACAGGTGAAGTGTGGCCTCACCTGGAAGGACTGTCTGGAGCCCGGAATGGTGGTGAGGGAGGAAGAGTAAGGGCAGGTGTAGCACTTGTTCCGTTTACAATGATAAGTGCCAGAAAGGAGATCGCTGGGAAGGGATGGGGGGGACGAGTGGACAAGTGAGTCGCTTAGGGAGCGATCCCTGCTGAAAGCAGAAAGAGTAGGGGAGGGAAAGATGTGTTTGGTAGAGGGATCCTGTTGGAGGTGGCGGATGTTACGTAGAATTATCCGTTGGACCTGGAGGCTGGTGGGGTGGTAGCTGAGGACAAGGGCAGCCCTATCCAGAGTGGGGTGCCGGGTGGATGGGGTGAGAGCAGATGTGCGGGCAATGAGGGAGATGCGTCTGAGAGCAGATTTGATGGTGGAGGAAGGGAAGCCCCTTTAATTAAAAAAAGAAGACATCTCCTTCGTCCTGGAATGGAAAGCCTCATCCTGAGTGCAGATGCGGCATAGACGGAGGAATTGTGAGAAGGGGATAGTATTTTTGCAAGAGACATGCTGGAAAGAGCTTTGATAGTCTGTAGGTTTATAGTAGATATCAGTAGATAAGCCGTCTCCAGAGATGGAGACAGAAAGATGAAGAAGTGGGAGGGACGTGTCGGAAAAGGGCCAGGTAAATTTGAGGGCAGGGTGAAAGTTGGAGGCAAAGGTAATGAGGTCAATCTCAGCATGCGTGCAGGAGGCAGCGCGAATGCAGTCGTCGATGTAGTGAAGGAAAAGAGGAGGACGGATATCGTATAGACTTGGAACATGGACTGTTCCACAAAGCTGACAAAAAGCCAGGCATAACTAGGACCCATGCGGGTACCCATGGCTACACCTTTGGTTTGGAGGAAGTGTTTGGAGCCAAAGGAGAAATTGTTGAGAATAAGAACTAATTCCGCTAGACGAGAAGAGAGTTGGTAGAGGGGAATTGGTTAGGTCTGGAATCCAAAAGGAAGCGAAGAGCTTTGAGACCGTCCAGGTGGGGGACGGAGTTGTATCGGGACTGGACGGCCATGGTGAAAATAAGGCGGTGGGGGCAAGGGAACTTAAAATCAGGGAAGGGGGCAGAGGTGATTTACAAGGATGTTGCCTGGATTGGGGAGCGTGCCTTTCGAGAATAGGTTGAGCGAATGTAACCTTTACTTCTTGGAGCAACGGAGAGTAGATATGTATAAGATGATGAGAGGCATTGATCGTGTGGATAGTCAGATTTATTTTAAATATTTTGATTTTTTTCCCCAGAGGTGAAATGGTAATCACGAGAGGGTATAGTTTTATGGTGCTTCTGGATGGGTACAGACTAGATGTCAGGGGTATTTTTTTTTTACGCAGATAGTGGTGTGCATGGAATGGGCTGTTGGCGATGGGGGTAGAGGCAGATACGATAGGGTCTTTTAAAAGACTCCTGGATAGGTGTATGAAGTTTAGCAAAATAGAGGGCTATGTGTAACACTAGGTAATTTTCGTTTTCAAGACATGTTCAGCACAGCAGTGTGGGCCCAAAGGTCTGTATTGTGCATTTTGTTTTCTGTGTCTTTATGTTTCTATGTAAATTCAGTACAGTACGACTCCCAATAGGATGAGCAAACAACCATTGTGGAAGTGACAATAAAACATGCAAATGCACAAAGAGAAAAATCAATTAATAATAATAATAATAATAATAATAATAATAATAATAATAATAATAATAATAATAATAATAATAATAATAATAATAATAATAATAATAATACACACATAACAAAGTAATCAGTATTGAGATCATGAGATGAAAGGTTCAGTGATGTGTCGAGTAGATTTATAGCCTCTAGGTCAAGAGCCTATTAGTTGAGGGGTAATAAGCTTTCCTGAACATGATGGTGAGTACTAAGGATCCTGTACCTTCTTGTTAATGGCAGCAGTGAGCAGAAACCATGGCCTGGATGCTGAAGGGCCTTGATAACGGATGCTGCTTCATGTGACAATGCTCCATAGAGACGTGCTCAATGCTAGTGAGGGTCCTACTCGTAATGGACTGGGCCGCGTCGGCTGCAGTATTTTAGGCATCTAGGAAAAGATGCTAACAGTCAGTGTACTCTCCATCACATTTTTCAGCCCAATTCTCCAGGTGTACCAGATCCACTGCAAACAATGATATTCTTGCACCCACACACGGCACCACCAAACTGGATTTATTACACAATTTGCTGCTCAAGTTAACCACATTGTGTTTGACATTGTTTACCTGGACTTTAATAAGTCTTTATGCAAGCTATCACATGGAAGATTGGTCAGAAGTTTAATTCGCTAGGCATTCAGGATGAAGGACTCCATTCGATTCAACAAAGGCTGGGTGGGACAAGCCAGAGAGAGGTAGTAGGTAGGCAGCTCACAAACTATAGGCCTGTGGCTAATGGTATCAACGGAGATCAGTGCTGTGTCCTTTGGCTGTCGTCTGTAACAAGAATTCGGATGATAATGTAGTACACTAGATCAGCAAATTTGCCGATGACTACAAGATTGTGAGTGGAATGGACGGCGAGGAAGTCGATTAATGTGAAACGTTTAAGGGCAACATGAGGGCTCCTGCACGGAGGGGGTCTACTAATACTGTCAGTCGTATCTGCACCATGGATTGAAAAGGGCTAGATCGAATTCATTGCTGGTGAGTGTAAGATGTTGCAATTTGGTGGACAAAACACGGTAAGACAGTGAATGTTAGGCGTTTCTGCAATATACAGAACAACATTTCCTTGAAATTAGCGTCACAGGTAGATGAAGTTGTAAAGAGAGCTTTAGGTACATGGTCCTTTATAAATCAGGGCATTGAGTGCAGAAGTTTGGATGTATGTTGAAATTGTAAAATATGTCAGTGAAAGTAATGCGTGAAGTTCTGGTTCACCTACCGATAATGAAGATATCCATAAGCTTGGAAGAATGCAGACAAAATATACAAGTGTGGCTTGTCCGTACTTGACGACCTGAGCTGCAGGGACTGTTTGCCCAGATTAGGAATGTATCCACTGGTGTGTTCAGTGGAAAGGATAAGACTAACTAAGAGGAATCAGAGGTGAAACTTCACTTGACTTTCCTATGAGTGGAGCAAGCTACTAACGGAAGTCGTACATGTACGTTCAATAATGACATTGGGGAAAGCTTGGCCAGTTGGATGAGATGAGAGATATTGGGTCAATGAGGTATGGAGGGCTATGGTCTGGGTGCAGGGGGATGGGCCAAGACAGAAAGGTAGGCTGGCATGGAAGAGATAGGCTGAAGTTCCTGTATGCTGTAGTGCTCCATAACTCTCTGCCAACACTTCCCATACGATAAATACCAATGTGCCATTTGCCTCCCTGACTACTGCTGACCCTTCCGCAGTTTGAGATAAACACCCTAAATGGACCAGTGAGAATACATGCTTGCATCAGTGGACAAACATCTTTGCATATTTCAAGATATTTTACCTGAATTCCTTCTCCATTATAGATCCTGTACACTTTACCCTCCCATTATTCCAGTGCAGTCCCTTTGCCAACCTGACTGGGAATTCATTCAGCGCCTACACCTGCTAGTGCGTGCTGTATATCGCAGACAATATACATATTCCAGGCCACCATTCTGGCCCATTATAAACCTGACACAGTAGTCATGTGACTATTTGCTCCCCTGAACCTCTGATCATTCCTGTTCATTTGCTTATCACTGAACCCGTGGTTGTTAGAGGAAGCTCCCTGACTGAGAACAATAAGCTCCTCATTACAAAGCCTCAGGATAAAAGGAACTTATTTGCATTGCATATTTTTTTTTACAATAATACATAAATTGTTCCGCCGCCCAGCTGCAGATTCATTGATTTGAGATTCTGACGCGGAAGGTAGTCAGGGACGTGTCGTCTAGCTTAACACTGCTCACAGCAGAGAGAGAAAAGGTCGTAGGTGGTCTTATCTCCTTCCAATTCGTACACAATCACATCACCGGTAGTCACAAATGAGTAGACACAAATGATTGATCCTGTGCATTTGTTTTGTTGTTGTTATTGTTGTGTGTGTGTGTGTGTGTGTGTGTGTGTGTGTGTGTGGGTGTGTGGGTGTGTGGGTGTGTGTGTGTGTGTGTGTGTGTGTGTGTGTGTGTGTGTGTGTGTGTGTGTGTGTGTGTGTGTGTGTGTGTGTGCGCGTGCGCGCTGTGCTGGGTGTGTGTGTGTGTGTGTGCGCGCGCGCTGTGCTGGGCGCGGGGGATGGACGTCCGAGGTAGAGAGAGACAAACCGTCTGTAAGTAAAATAAATGGAGCTCCTATCAATCGGTGAGGTTTTAGGGAGTGATTTCTCAGCTCTGTCCATCGTCTCAGTCAAGGAAATCTCATGTAGTTGTGATCACAGTGAAGGGGACAAGGAGATTTCACTCCATCTGTGGACTGTCTCTGTCAGTGTGGTTTCATAGAACATACAACTTCGAACAGTAGAGCACAGTACAATCCTTTCGGCACAATGTTGTGCCGACTCTTAAAACCTGCCTCCCATATAACCACCCCCACCTTAGGTTTTCCATATTCTTGTCTCGTCGTTTCTTAAATTTCAGTAATGTATCTGCCTCCACCACTGACTCAGGCAGTGCACTCCACACACAAACCTCACTCACGGAAACAGTCCATCTCCGCCCTTCTAATCCGTACCGAACGCTTACTCTCACCTAGTCCCACCGACCTGCATTCAGCCCACAATTCTCCATTCCTTTCCTGTCCATATACCTATACATTTTTTTAAACGACAATGTTGAACCTACCTCTACCACTTCTACAGTAAGCTTGTTCCACACAGATACCACACTCTGAGTAAAAAATTCCCCTCTCGTGTTACCCTTAAACTTTTGCCCCCAAACTTTTGTCCTCTTGTTTGAATCTACCCTACTCTCAGTGAAAAAAGCCTATCCACGTCAACTCTATCTATCCCAATCATAATTTTAAATACCTCTATCATGAACCCTCTCAACCTTCACCACTCCAAAGAATAAAAACCTAACTTGTTCAACCCTGCTCTGTAACGTAGGTGCAGTAACACAGGTAACATTCTATAAAATCTAATATTCCCCTTCAACGGAGATCTTACTTCTGTTTGTGGGTTATCAATGTTTGTGGAATCTCACTGAGGGTGATCTCCGTATCAGTGGGATCCCAGTAAGGGAGAGAGGGAGATCTGTTTTCTGTCAGACCTTGGTCTGTGAGATACTGCCTGTGTGTTCTCACTGAGGGAGGTCTCATCTCTTTCTTTGGATTCGCAGTAAGGAACTTGAGGACAGTGAACATTTGAAAACATCTGGAATTTATTAACTGCTATGTTTAGCGGGGAATATAACATATTTAAATGAAAGCTAGAGCGGGGGGGGGGGGTGGAGGGAGACTTCACTGAGAGGTTCTCATAATATTCTACTTCATGCTTCACAACACCCCAAATCTGGGTGCATTACACAACCACATTGTGTTTGACATTCTTTACCTGGAATTTAACAAGTCTGTAGGCAACCTTCTGCATGGACAGAGGCCTGAGAGTGGTAGTAGGTACTCGGCTCACAAACAACAGGCCTGTGATTAGTGGTGTCAGCGGAGCTCAGTGCTGAGATCCATTGTTTGTAAAAGAAACTCAGAAGCACGAGAAAACCTATTGCACACTACAGGCCTTTCGGCCCACAACACTGTGCCAATCATACCCTTCACTGATAAATTACCTAGACTTAACCCTTAGTCTTCTTTAAACTGGATCAGCAAAATTTTCTACTGACTACGAAATTGTGGGGATGGGGGGAAATGGACAGTGCAGAAGACTATTAATGCTTACAGTGTTAACTGGACCAAATGGGAAAATGGACTGAAAGTGGACAGACTGAATTCATTGCCGGTGAGGGTGGTGTATTGCAATTTTGGGAGGGAAACACACAATGCTAACAGTGAATGTTTGGTGTACATGGAAATACAGATCAATATTTCCTTGAAATCAGCGTCACGGGTAGATGTACAGCTGTAAGGAGAGCCTAAGTACATGGGCCTTTATAAATCAGGGCATTGAATGCAGGTGCTGGTAGGTATGTTGAAATTATATTAAAAAAATGTTAGTGAAATGCATTTCACAGTAATGTGTACCGATAGAGAAGATATCAATAAACTTGAAGGAATGCAGACAAGATTTACAAGGGTGTTGTCAGTACTTCAGGATCTGAGCTACAGAGACGGTTTGACTACATTAGGGATTTATTCACTGATGTGCTTTAGTGTGAAGTATAACATATTTAAGAGAAATCAGAGAAGTATTT
Source organism: Hypanus sabinus (assembly GCF_030144855.1). NCBI lineage: Eukaryota > Metazoa > Chordata > Chondrichthyes > Myliobatiformes > Dasyatidae > Hypanus > Hypanus sabinus. Next base: position 1,016,647 of record NW_026781815.1, read on the forward strand.
TCACTCAGAGGTTCCTGTGAGTGGAACGTGCTACCAACAGAAGTCCTAGATACACGTTTCAATAGAAAAAATTAGGGAACGTTTGGACAGCTGGATGAGATAAGAGATCATGGATCATGAGGTATGGAGGACTATGGGCTGGATGCAGAGAGATGAGAATATGTTGGCATGGACTTGATGTGTGGTAGTTCTTTTTACAGTGCTGTGGTACTCCATCACTCTCTGTCCAGCACCACCATACCATAAATGTCCATGTTCATTTGCCTTCCCAACTACTGGTGTCCCTTCCTGCAGTCTGAGGTAAACAGGCTGTGGTGGGCCAATGTGATTACATGCTTGCATCTGTGTAGAAACATCTTCCAATTTTTCATAAAATTTTCTCTAAATTCGTTATCCATTGTCGACCCTGCACACGAAACACACCCATCACTCCAGTACTGAAGCATTGCCAACCTGACCAGGGGTTTATGTTGTATCGATTCCTGCTAATGCGTGCTCTCAACCACTGACGATAGACACATCCAATCGAACATTCTGATCCATTATAAACCTGACAACTCTAATCCTGTGACTATTTTCTCTCCAAAACCTGTGTTAATTCCGGCTCATTTGCTTATCACAGAACCCGTGCTTGTTAGAGGAAGCTCACTGACTGAGAACAAAAGGCTCTTCACTACAGAGCCTCAGGATAAATGCTGTTTATTTGCATTGGATTATTTTTACAGAAACGTTCCGCCACCCAGCTTATCGATAAGCTGATACGCAAAGTAGCCAGTGTCGTGTCGCTTAATCTAACACCGTTTATAGCAGAGAGTCAAAAGGTCGTAGGTGGCCCTATTTCCTTCCAGGTCGCACACCATCACCTCACTGGGAGTCACAAGTGAGCACACATCCACGTATCTGGTCTAACCAGTAAAACAGAAGAGGGAGAGAGAGAGAGAGAGAGAGAGAGAGAGAGAGAGAGAGAGAGAGAGAGAGAGAGAGAGAGAGGAGAGAGAAGAGAGAGAGAGAGAGAGAGAGAGAGAGAGAGAGAGAGAGAGAGAGAGAGAGAGAGAGAGAGAGAGAGAGAGAGAGAGAGAGAGAGAGAGAGAGAGAGAGCGAGAGAGAGAGAGAGAGAGAGCATTTCATTTGCTGGGCGATGGATGGAGCTCATCATTTGCCTGTGAGGTTTCAATAAGTGATTTCACACCTCTGTCCAGGGACTGCACCGCCATTCAGTATGATCATGGCTGATCATCCCAACACGGAACCCTGTACCTGCTTTCTCTCCATACCCTCTGATCCTTTACAAGGGCCATATCTAACTTATTTTGGTGATCTGACCTCTGAAAGATCTCAGTGAGTGAGATCTCATCTGCTGTGAGTTCATGAGGGACATCGTACTGTCTATGGGTTCTCACTGAGGAATATCGCACCTCTGCCTTTTGAATCGTAGTAAGGAGCTTGAGGACAGAGGAAGTTTGAATACATTAGGAATTTCTTCACTGGTATGTTTAGCGCGAAGATAACATTGTTAAAAGGAATCTGATGATGGGGGGTACAACTCAGAGGTTCTTGTCAGTGCAACAAGCTTTCAACAGAAGTCGTAAGTGCGTGTAGAGTGACATTTAGGAAAGATTTGGACAAGTGGATGCGATGCGAATCATGGCTGAGTGAAGTATGGAAAATTATGGACTGGATAAAGGTAGATTTGACTAGGTACAAACAACCTTGCATATATCATAATAATTCCTCTAAACTTATTCACCATTGCACACGGCCCACTCCCATTACTCCATGTACTGAAACACTATCGATGTGTGTGGCCGTTTATCTTGTGTCTTCTCCCACTGTCTTTGGGATCGCAGTGAGTGATGTGACACCTACATTTGTTGGGTCTCCCTGAATGATATCTCATGTTTTATTTTTCTGTGGGGTTGCAGTCGTGGAGTTCTCAGCTCCGTCTATGCTCACTCCGCCTCAGTGATGGAAAGCTGGAGATCTTACCTCTTGTTCATGGCATCTCAGAAATTGGTCTTACCTCTGTCTGTTTGGCCTCATTGAGGGAGATCTCACGCGGTCTGTGTGGTTCTAGTGAAGGAGAAAAGGAGATCGCACCACTGTCCGTGAGCTCCCAGTAAAGGAGGTCCCACCTCTGTCCTTGGAGTCTCAATGAAGGTGCAAAGGAGATCCTACCATTGTCTATGGGGTTTCAACTAGGAAATTTTCATCTATATCCATGGGTCTCAGTGAAGTAAAAAAAAAATATATGCTTCCCCCTCTGTCGGCGTGATTGCAGTGAGAGACTAATGCATCTGTCAAACTACAGGTGGGTATACCGTTCTATCCTCACTCTCCATCCCCATGTCTACATAATCCTCAGTGTGTCATTTCTGCGTTAATTCCTACTTTTCATTTCCAGAATGTCACTGGCTGAGCTGACGGTTCTGCTGCTGATTCTGGGTTATGTGGGTGAGTCGAGCCTTGTCGGGACAATCTGTGTGCAGTTTACAGTAAGATGAAGTAGATGTTATTTATTGTTTCTGTAGATGGGCGAAGACGGTCTGAATTTAATGGGGGCAGTACGGGAGCATTATGAATCCAATTTGACTGCGGGATACATGGCATTAGAGCCGCTGATCAGAAACATCCAGATACCCGGTTTGGTAGAACAATCGGGAGTGGTTGGAGATCGGGGGGCAGAGATGCTTCAGCAGAGATGCTTCAGCAGAGATTTTCAGGCTTGAAGTCTGAGAAGGAACGGCTGGAAATGCAGTGATTACCTTCCGAGAGCACGGGTTGGAGGGAGTGTAAGAGTTCCAGGTGATTACACTTGGAGGATGTATTGAGGATGTTGTGATGTGAAAGCAAAGTTGGGTTTCATGCTACTTTAGGAACAACCGCAGTGTTTGTGGAGAACAGAGGGCAGGTGTGGGAGGCGGCTGAGATTTCCGTGAGAGATGGGATGATCTCGGGGCGGAGTTGGGTGATGTTACAAGGGCGAGCGTCACCGTGGGGCAAAGATGTGGCAGGAGCCAGTCAGTGACTGTAACAGACCTAGCGAGCGCTCGGACAGACGAATGGATAAACCTAGGGAACTGAGCTTTCGGTGCTGCTGGGCACAGTTTAAAGGAGGACCAAAGGCAGTTCTAGTGACCCAGTACAAATCTGATCTCTATGGCGCTTATATGGTCCCCCTGTGTGCACGTGGCCTCCCGCTGTTTCCGTGGTTTTCCTCTCATGCCAAAAACGGTCAGGTTTCGTTCAGGGAAACTGGCACAAAATGCTGGAGAGTCTCAGCAAATGGACTAAAATTTGATATGAGACTCAGAAAGTTTACAAGGTTTAAAATATTTCAAAGGTACATTTAATAAATACTATATACTTCTTGATCTGCATTCTCTTCGCAAACAGAGGAGTGCCCCAAAGAATGAATGACAGTTAAGAGTGGGAACACCAAACTACCACCAAACACCAGCTACCCCACTTCCCGCGCTTATGCGGCAGGTAGCAATGATCCGCTCTGCGCCCACCAGCAGAAAAAAACATCGGCAATTGTCACTGAGTCTTCAAGCGTGCAGCAAAAGCAACAGCAAAAACAAGATTGCAGAACCCAAAGATCGCGCGTTCACCCGGTATTCGACAAGACACAGGTTCTCTCTCTGCCAAATAAGGGAGAAAAGATGTTACAGTTTTAGAGCGAGAGTTTTACAGCTGAAGATGCTCCAGTTCTCACGACATGACCGTCCGAAACACCGACTTTCGATTCGCCGGCCTCCAAAGCCCCGAGATCCTAGTCCACCAAAGGCGAGACGAACTCTTCGGGCCAGCCCTTTGCATGTGGGATAAAGGCCAGTCGTGACACCCCGAGAGCCAGTCGCATTCCCGGAAAGAACCGACGTCAGTGTGTACCTCCAGGTCAGGATCTTTAAAAAAACCCTGAACGGGAAAAAGTTGAGATGATAAGGATGAAAATAGAGCAGTTTCCGAAGATGCAAACAAAGGCGTTGCCGTTTAGCGCCATCTTGACTGACCTCCGCTCTCTGAGAAAGGAAAGCAAAGGTATGGCAGTGCGGTGTTTCACGGGGCTCGATAGTCAGGGGGACAGGTAGCAGATTCTGTGGGTGTAAATAAGACACCAGGCTGTTGTATTGCGAGGGTCCATGGTGCATCAGAGCGGCTGCAGGATATTCCGAAGGGTGAGGGTTGGGAGCAAGAGGTACTGGTACACATTGGCACCCATGACATAGGTAGAAAAACGGCAAGAGATCCTACATAGTGGGTATATATATTTAGCACAGAGGTTGAAGGGAAGGACCTCCTGGATAGTAATCTCCTTATTTCTCAGAGTACCACAGGCCAGGGCAATTAGCAATGGTGTGACCGCCCGGATGAATGAACGGCTGAGAACATGGTGTAGGGGGACAGTTTTCCTGTTCTAGGATCATTGCAAACTTTTCAGGGGAAGGGATGGCCTGCACAAGAAGGACGGATTGCTCCTCAGCTGGTCGGGAAGCTATCTGTGACTTTCAAACAGATCTGTAGGGGGCCTGGATCCGGATGTCCGGGTCAGGTAAGGAAAGGATCGGACCAGAAGGTACATATCAGGGAATGCAATGAACAGCAAATTCAAAATATCAGGTGTGATTGGACGGATAAGTTGAAGTGTGCATATTTTATTTCCTGGAGTATGATCGGTCACGGTCATAGAAAATAGACAGTTGACAATAGGTGCAGGAGTAGGTGATTCGGCCCTTCTAGCCAGCACCGCCATTCGCTGTGATCAATGTTGATCATCCACAGTCAGTACCCCGTTCCTGCCTTCTCCCCATATCCCTTGACCGCGCAATCTATAAGAGCTCTATCTAACTCTCTCTTGAAAGCATCCAGAGCCGAAGCCTCCACTGCCTTCTAGTGCAGAGCATTCCACATATCCACCACCCTCTGGGTGAATAAGTTTTTCGGCATCCCTGTTCTAAATGGTGTTCTAATTAACGTAGATTGTAGATCAGTGCCTGGACCTGCGATAGTGTCGCCATCACTGGAACTTTGTTGAAATAATGTGGGATTAATGTACCATGTTTTCAACGTTTTAGAAAGCAGAGAGCATAAAGGAGGTGGCGTTGAAGGGGCTGAAGAGGGGTTTGAAGGGGAAGGCACGGTTGCACTACGTATCAGGGACAGTATCACCACTGCACCCTGGTGAGACATAAGGGAGGGATCAGACTGAGTTGATTTGTGTAGAAGTCAGGAATAGGAAAGGTGCAATCACACTGATGGGATTGTACTAGAGACCCCCGATCGCCATCAGGATGTTGCGGAATGGATATTCAACCAGATTATGGAAATGTATAAAAATAATAGGGATGTGGACATGGGGCTTTTCAACTTCCCTAATATATGTGGGACATTCTTAGTACAGAGGAAATTAGATGGAGCAGAATTTGAGAAGTCTGTGTATGAGGGTCTGTTAAACCATGGTCCATCGAGAAGAGGGGCTAAAAGACACCTGCTGCAGGGTAATAAGCCTGGTCAATTGACTGACCTTTCAGTGCGTGAACAGTTACGGAACAGTGACCACAAATCCTTAACTTTCAGGATAGCTTTAGGCAAGAGGAGGCATTCTCCTTATGGGAGCGTTTTAAATGCAAGTAGAACAGAATAGGAGGTGCTAAGGCACGACTACGATGAATTCATTGGGAACACCTTTTTTATCTGACAAATCCATATCAGACACGTAAAGGGTGTTCAATGAATAGTTGCACAGAGTACAGGATAGATATCTACTTGTTAGAAGGAAGGACAGGGATGGTAAGATAAGAGAACCTGGGATAGCTGGAAGATGCTGCCTGGCATGATGGGAGAGGCAAACATATGAGGGACGTTTGAATGGGCACATGGATGTGAGGAAGGTGGAGGGATGTTGACATGTTGCAAGTAGGGGCAATCGGCCTTCGGGTGTTTCAGATTTGTTTCTCGCTGGTTTGGATCAACATTGTGGGCCGAATGGCCTGTTTCTGCGCTGTTCTCCTCAATGTTGCATGTTCTATTCGGTTCCATCCCTCACGTTAGATCCGGACCCCCTTCCCAACTGCCCTTCCGGACTCTCTCTGTGAGGAGTTTACGAGTTCCCACTGTGACCGTGTGCCGCTTATTCGGATCCATTCACCTCAATGACAGGAGTCAGAGGAAACAAGCTGTGGAAGTGTATGGAGTTGAAGCGGTGGGGTGTGGGACTGGTCCCCTGAAAGTGTCATTGTCCTGACGGGTTTCAGGCGATCTTTGTTGTTACAAGTGGGAGGGCAATGATTCTGAGCTAAGGGATCAACACGTACAAACAAGCTGGAGGAACTCAGCAAGTGGAGCAGCATCTGTGGAAACGAGCTGTCAATGTTTTGGACCGAGTCCTTTCGTCAGGACTGAAGGAGGGGATTTGGAGCCCTATAAAGAGGTGCGGGGGTGGGGTGGGTGGGAAGGAGAAGGCGGGTAGGTGCCAGGTGAAAAAACAATCAGAGGAAAGATCAAGGGATGGGAAGGGGAAGCAGGGAGGGATTAGGCAGGAAAGGTGAAGAAGGAATGTAAGGGGAAAGCACTATGTGTAGTATGGTTTATAGGACCCCTACCCACCCATTCAGTCCTGATGAAAGATCTCGGCCCGCAACGTTGACTGCTCCTTTCCACAGAAGCTTCCCGAGCTGCTGAGTACCTCCAGCTTGTTTCTACGTGTTGATCTGACCACAGCATCTGCAGTGTACTTTGTGTTTACTGAGTTAAGGGATGTCGTTATTGGTCAGAGAGTAAACGGGACCTGAGCCGAATTTCAGATTAACACTAATATTATTCTATCCCCCAGCTGCTAGCTGCACACTCGATGATCCGTGTGTAAACTACACCGTCCTGGATCAGCCGTGGAGGAGCACAAATTGCTTCCAAACTGATTGCACCAACGGACAATGGATGGGTGATGGAAATCTTACAGAGGGATGGTACAGATTTCACAGGTACTGTGAGGTGATGATCACTGAGAAACTGCACACTGAAGGGACATGCAAACAAAGGAAAAACGTACGTGTGAATGGGGAATGCAGAGAGACCGGCATTATCAGTGACGACAATGCGTTGGGGAGTAAATACATGAGGAGGGTAGATCCCAACCTCTTGGGCTCAGAAATACGGGGCGTGTACAATTGAGAGGGAGTTCAGCGGATTGGTGGGTCATTGACCAGAAACGGGGAAAGGACAGGGTGAATCCATTTTCCCATCTCTCTGTCTGAGTGCCTGAGACGTGCTATTTGAAACTGGATCGTAGGCCCCAGCGCTACGCTGCGTTTGGAGAACTGACTGGCGGATAACAGAGATGGGGGTGGGAAAAGTGTCTGAGGACACAAGCTGACTCATGGAACAGACCAAAGATAAGAATGGGTCATGAAGAAATATATCTCTAAGAGCAGAGGACGATTGAAGCATCGAGGTGAAAGCGGAGGGAGTCAGTGAAGGCTCCCAATGGAGACGGTCAGAGGCCGGATTAATGTGTTCGTGCCTGAGCCGGTGGGCTTTGGCCGCAGGTTGGCGGCATTCGGACCCGGTTCTGTGATCTCTGATTACGAAAGGACTGCGTTTGTGCGACTGCACTCTTTGTATGAACATAAAAAGACGTTTCCTATATTCTAAGATATAAGCGATTATTGGACTGTACTTTATATTGATTTCCTTCAGTATTACGGCGTGTTCCTTGTAGACGATTGGTTGGTTGGTGATCTGCTTATATCGTTAGGGGATGGGTGCTAGTGTCGCTGTTCTTTTCTGCGAATCATTTGTCAGTGAATGTTACATTAGCAGTTTCTTTGTTTGTTTGTTTGTTTGATGTTTGTTTTTTAAGCTCTCCGGGAGGTTGGCAGCGCGTGGTCTGCGAGCTTTGCTTCTTTAATTTTTCGCGCCGGAGTGAAGTTGATGATTTTTTTTTCATGGAATTTCTGTATTTAATTGATATCTGTAATAGACACATATCAGAGTTGCATTGCAGATGCACACTATGTCATAGAACCAATTGCTAAGATTTTGAGCAAACTCCCTCAGATCAGTGTCTGACTCTCTGATTACTGTTTCAGTTCAGGAGGATGGACGATGCCCGAGTCAGTCTTTCCAGAGGATCGCTGCTCCGGGGTGATCCCGGGCTGGTTATACGGTAAGATTAGGGGTAGAATCATCTATGGGGGTTGGTTGATTTTGCGGTAGCTCAGTCCGAACACTTGGATATCTTCAACCACAGACACTGAACCCAAACTCCCTGAGAGGTATAGGCACAGTCCCTCGGACTACCCTCCTGCCCATGAGCCGTTGCTGCTGTGGGCAGGGTGGGGTGGGGAGAGGTAGTTGAGCGGGTCTGCTTTTTCACTGGGTCCCGTATCACACACCCTGGCGTACTGTGGGGCCGGGACATTTCACAATGTTTATAAACGTTATTCCAGGTAGCCATCCCAACGTGACAGAAGGGGTGGTGACCAGGACCGTCTGTTTCACTTGGAATGAAGACAGCTGTTACTGGAGCCGGGAGATCCAGTTGAAAAACTGCTCCGATTACTTTGTGTATCATCTGAAGCCGACACCCTGTTCTAGAGCTGTGTACTGTACAGGTCGGTCACTGTTCCTCTGTGGCAATGGAATATGTGTGTTCTGGGAAATTTCTGGGACATCCCGTGTGACCATCATGAACACTGAGCTGAGTTTTCCAAACAGCTGCTGTACGGTGATAAAACTATGGTCCGGTTGGATGGTGGGATCGACAAAGAAGTGAGGAATTGGCCTAGACGTAGGGGAAGACGGAGAGGAGGGACATCTAGAGCAAGACCGAGAGGTGAGGGGAGTAGAGTGAGAAAGATAATTGAGGGACACTGAGAACGACGAGCAGGGAGGGAGGGAGCGTGGATCATTGAGAGGGGAGGAAGGAGGAGGGGAGGCGGAGGTGGATAGAGCATGAGGGAAAGAATAGAATGGCAGAAAGAGGGAAGTGGGGAGAGAGTGGGGAGAGTCAAAGAGAGACAAAGTGTATGTAGAGACTGAGGTGAGACGGCGGTATGAACAGATTGAGGAGAGAGTGTGGGAGACCAGTGAGGGATAGAATTGAGATTGGGAAGACTGACCGCAGGAAGGGGCAGAAGAATAACCAATAAAGTGGAGGAGAATGGGATGAATCTAAGGAAGATTTTCGTGCGATAAGAGAACAGAACTGTGTGACAGTGGAAAAGGAGGTACGGAGAGTTCATGGAAATGGAAGGAGAATGTGAATACAGCAAAACGGAGATTGGAGTAAGAAAATGCTTGGATGTGGTGTGACATGCGACAGGGGAGGAAATGAGAGATTATGCAAAGGCTTATGGACTATGTTCCAGGAGAGTGTTGGCGTTGGTTTCACCACAGACCTAGTTGCCAACTTCCTGAAGCCCAGACCTATTCTGATGACCTATTCCAGTGTTTCAACTCTCCCACGTCCCTGTTCCTTCCTTACAGCCCTGGAGGTTTCCACATGGAACAGCCGGAATTACCATGGACTGGAGGTTCCACCCATGAACCGAACTCTGACCCAACAAAAGATTCTGTTTCTCTCACTCACTCTCTCTCTCCCCTTCCCCCCTCTCTTACCCTCTCTCTCTAGACCTCTATCACTGTGTCTGTGTCTATCTCTGATTCTCTGTCCGTGATTGCCTTAGTGCGTCTCTGAGAATAGAGTCTGATGAATTTGTGAATTATTTGCGAATAAATCGGTCATGATAGCTATGTAGAGTCATATGGTCTGAAATTACCAGCAATTTACACTGGTCAAAAACAGATCATAACTTGTTTCTTATTTCCCTCCCACCCGCCAGCACGTTTGTGTATCAGTCTACCAGCTTCCTGTGTGTCTGAAAGCTCCTTGTACTTCCACCCTGATCGGTTACAATGGGAAGAGAGCATGTTCTGGGTGATTGGTGTCCTTAATGATGGAGGCTTTTTATTGAGACATCACTCCTCGAAGATACCCTGGATGCCGAGGAGGCTAGTGTTGACTGAACTTATAACAAAGCAGCAAACTTTGAGCCTGTTCCAACCTCCCAAAAAAAGTGCAAGACAGGAATGCAGACATTTAGAATACTCCCCGTAACAGATCTATAGAATCTCTCCATCCTGGAACTGTTGTATCCGCCCTCTGCGCTCAGCTGCCCACGCCAGTCCTGTGTCCCTGTCAGGGAACCATGTGCTCTGCTGGAGTATTCGGTTCTACATCAGTGAGCCGTGTGCAATTCGGACTCCAGTGCTCTCTGCTGTATCCGCCCTCTGCGCTTTCTCTCACGCCCCCCGTCAGCTGCCCACGCCAGTCCTGTGTCCCTGTCAGGGAACCATGTGCTCTGCTGGATTATTCAGTTCAGCATCAGTGAGCCGTGTTCAATTCTGTCATCAGTGCTCTCTGTCTGGAGTTTCAAGTTCTTCATGCGAACGTGTGGGTTCTTCCTTCCACCACACAAACATGTGCAGCTTAATTGGCTCCTATCAAATGTTTCAAACCTTGGATCAATGTCAGGAGAAATCAAAGGCCAGGTGAACTTGTGGATGAACTGTGCGAATATATGGAAGAAAACGAGAGAGGCATGGGAGATGGGTATCATAGGACTGGACACCATACTCCGCACCTCCCTACCCCCCGAGGCTATCATCTCCTTAAGGGTGTAAGGCCATTTCTGTTGAAACAAGTAGACGATGGGAGGGCGCTGAACCATGAGTTAAGGAATATTGTTATTAATAAACGGGAGATGATTGGTTCTCTGGGTTAATGATATTGGAGGTTCAGATGTGATTGGTCGTTGACATGAGCCGAAATTCAAATTCACAGTGAACCCTGTTCTATCCCTCAGCTGCTGGCACAGCAAGCTTTGACCCGTGTGTAACTCACACCGTCCTGGATCAGCCCTGGAGGAGCACAGATTGTTCCCACACTGAGTGCACCGGAGGACAATGGATGGGTGATGGACAACTTGAAGTGGGCTGGTACAGATTTAACAGGTAACGTGAGGTAACAATCACAGAAGGGGATGTAAGTAGTGGGAGCAAGGTGTGGGTGAATTGGAAATGCATGCAAACAGGGATTATCAGTAATTACACTGCGATGGGGAGTAAATACCAGGAGAGGCGGTTCAAACTTTCTTCAGCTTAGAAGCAAGTGGCAGGTACGACAGGGTGGGGATTCCCAGGTTTGGGGGGTTATTTACCAGAGTCGGGATACAGACAGGGTGAGACCAATTCCGCAATTCTTTCTAACTGAAAGACACCCACTCTGATCAGGGATTGACTCTCTGATTACTGTTTCAGTTCCGGGGGAGTGATGATTTCCGAGACAGTCTTTCCAGAGGTGCGCTGTTCCGGATTGATCACGGGCTGGATGAACGGTAGGGTCAGGGTTTACATCTGTGGGGCTCAGTTATTTTTGACGACTGAGAGACCTTGTGCATTTTACAGTGTTGATTAACCGCATTCTAGGTCCCCATCCCAGTGTGGAAGAGGGGGAGGTCACCAGAACCGTCTGCTTCACCTGGAGAGAATTTACCTGCTATTGACGAAGGGAAATCAAGGTGAAAAACTGCTGCCGTTACTTTGTGTATCAGCTGAAACCGACGCCCATCTCCAGCGCTGTGTACTGTACAGGTAGGTCACCGTTCCCCTGTCACACTGAATAAGGGTACTGTGGCGTAACTGAGGGCGTCCCAAGTGACCAACATGTACAACCAGGCTGAGTTTTCCAGACAGCTGCCTGGAGTGTGGACAAGCCATATCCTGGAATGTGAGATGGTGGGAATGAGGGGAGAGAGACTTAGGAAGAGGCCTTGGGGAGGTAGGGGGCTCCGAGGATCAGTCAGGTAGGGAGAGACCGAGGGAGAAGCAGGTAGAGAGAGACCTAGGGACAGGCAGGCAGGGGGAGACCGAGGAACAGGCAGTTAATGAGAGACCTAGGGGAGCGGGTGTTAGGGAGAGACCGAGGGACAAGCAGGTAGGGAGAGACCCAGGGGAGTGGGAGGTAGGGAGAGACCGAGGGCAGAGGGAGTTAGGGGGAGACCGAGGATAGAGGGACCGCGGGAAAATAGGGTAAGGAGAGACCGCGAGGAGAGGAAGTCGGGAGAGACGTGGGGGGGGGGGAGGGTGGTATGAGTAGAAAAGAAGCGACTAAGATGTGAAAGAGATAGGGAGGGAGAGGCCGAGGGGAGGAGGAATTAGGGAGAGTCCGACGGGAAATAGAACAGGTCAATGACGGAGGGGAGAGGGTGGTAAGGAGAGACAGAGCGGAGAAGGAGAAAAGGAGATACCGAGGGAGAGAGACGTGAAGAGAGGCTGAGGGGTGGAAGAAAGGGAGGGACCAAGGGGAGTGGCCAGTAGGGGAGGTCGATAAGGTGGTGTGGTCGGGAGACACTGAGTGAGAGGTATGGAGATAATGAGGTTACTGGGAGGCCGTGGGAAATAGAATAAACAACGGGGAGACGGCAAAGTCAGGGTAGGAAGAAGGGCAGATATATCGGGGAAAGGCGAAGAGCAGAGTAGCAGCCGCAGTGGATATGGACGTGCGGAGAGTGATGGGAAGGGATGGACAGTGAAGAAGGAAGCGGCTGGATATGGTGTGAAAAGTGAGAAGGGCGGAGATGAGCGATTAGATAATGTGGTGTGGACTGTTTTCCAGGATAGTGTAATATCGGAGTTGAAAATGAGAGGTATGATGTTGGTTGCATCACACACCACGTCTCCCGTCCCCTGAATTCCTGTCCGATTATGATGACCTATTTCGGTATTTCCACACTTGCTTGTCCCCTCTGTTCGTTCATTACAGCCCCGGAGACGGCTACGACGGAACAGTCAAAACTAGCTTCGACTGAAGGGTCCACGCAGGAACCGTCAACTGCCCCAAGTGAAGAGCCATCCTTAGGTACCAGGGCTTGTGTCTGTTACGGTCATTGGATATCTGTCACTCTGTTGCTCGCTCACTCTCTCATTCCCTCTTCCGCCCTCTCCGTTTGCTTTAGAGCAACAATCAGGTGAAATTTCTTCCGTTTGTGATGAATCAGTGACATTTTATATCAAACAATTGCTTATATTTACAGTGGAGGTTGATCGGTCCTTGATTAGGAGCAGAGCCGAAGATTACAGGGAAATTGCGGGAGAATCTCTTTGAGAGTGATAATAAATCAGTCACAGCGCATTGTTTGTTCCATATTTAAAGCAGCCCACTGCACAGCACACTTGTGTGTCCTTCCAACTCGGGCCCTGAGCCCCTGCCTCCAAACATCCTCCCAGAATCAGAATCAGGGTCAGTACCTTGTGAAATTAGCCGTCATGTGACAGCGGTACTCAGTGATACAGCCTCCAAACATCCTCCCAGAATCAGAATCAGGGTCAATACCTTGTGAAATTAGCCGTCATGTGACAGCGGCACTCAGTGATACAGCATCCAAACATCCTCCCAGAATCAGAATCAGGGTCAATACCTTGTGAAATTAGCCGTCATGTGACAGCGGTACTCAGTGATACAGCATCCAAACATCTTCCCAGAATCAGAATCAGGGTCAGTACCTTGTGAAATTAGCCGTCATGTGACAGCGGTACTCAGTGATACAGCATCCAAACATCCCGTATACTACAGTAAACAGAAATGTATTTCTAATGTAAAAATATTCAGTTAAATAAACACTGCAGAGAGAGAAAAACTGTAGAAAGGTGGAGTTCATTGGTTGAATGTTCATTCAGTAATCAGATGACAAATGGGGGTGAATGAGGAGAGAGGAGGTAGGGAGGAACCGAGTGCAGAGGTAGTGAAGGAGAGATCGAAGGGAGAGAGTGGTCAGGAGAGACGGAGGGTTGAAGGAAGCAGAGGGAGAAAAGCTTAGGAAAACTGGCCAAAGGAAGTGTCAGGCGCGGTAGGATAAGGGAAGATAGAATGAAAGTGTGAAGGAGGGTGCGAGGAGGGAGTCTGGAGAGCATCTTTGTGCTCTCTCTTTCTCTCTCACTCTCTGTCACTGCCTATTCGTCTCCCTCTCCATCTCCCTTTCCTTTTCCCCTCCCCTCTCTCTTCATCATTCTATCCGTGTGATTCTCCATCTCCCTATCCCTCTTCCTCTCCTCTCACTCTCCCATATTCCTCTCTCTCTCCCCCCTCTCTCTCCCCTCTCTCTCTCCCTTCCCCTCTCTCTCTCTCTCTCTCTCACCCTCCCTCCACGAATGTGCAGTGAAATATGCGTTACGTTGCCAGGGGAGATAGAGGATCGGGTGGCCGGCCCATGGCTGGAGAAGGGAAACGTGGAAACCCAGAGTGACGATCAGAGCAATGGGGAAATTATGGAAGTGACATGAAACAGCTTGGTGCACTGAATGTGTGTATGATGTATGTATATTATGTGTATATATGTATATCATATTATGTGTACATATGTATTTCTATTCCTCTTCCGTGGAACCAATCCGTTCCCCGACATGTGCCGGTAATTTCTAACCTGAGCCCGAATACAGAGACATCATGTCGCTGAAGGAGGGACTCACTGGCTGTGGTGTGGCATGTTGTATGGCTGAAGAGATTGTGGGAATGTTTGCGGAGTGAGAGGGATGAAGATATGGGGTGGTCTGGGTTACGGCCTTATGTTTGGTAAGGCCTGACGGAGATTGATAAATTGAGTGAATGCGGGTGGTTTAAAGCCAATCGGGTGAAAGGGCCTGATTCCACGATATTTTACTCCATGTGCCTGTTCTCCATGTGGTCATAAGCCTTCATTCTTCATTAACACACAATACCAAATACCAGGAACTCTATTCTTCTGCAGCTATGAACATGTGCCGCTCTAATCCAACATGTGGATATCACTGGTATAATTCCACATGTGTATAACACATTGCAATCCAGAGAACTGGGAAATCTCACACTCTATGTTTCTTCCTCTCACACTCTGGATTCTTACAACTTTCTCTTCACAATTCAGTCTCTTTTTCTCATTCACTCTCTTTCACTATCACTTTTCATCGCGCTCAGTGTCGGTCTCTCCCTTGTTGTTTGCCTCTCATTTCTAACACTACATGCTCTCTGCCTTACTCCCCCTCTCCCTGACCCCCACCCGAACCCGTCTGCCGTTGTCTCAGACTCGTCCTGCCCCTACCGTGAGCAACACCGGCTGACAGTGTACGTGATGAGGTCGGGTAGGCGGATCCAATGTCTCAGACGGTGCTGGAGGTGGAGGGGATTGCGCAATCGAGGGGACAGAGACGACGGAACACATGCTCTGAGCGGCACTTGACCCGAGAGTGATACCATGTTGACACAGGGCTGTTTTCTTTAGAGGAAGAGGACCAGTGGATTGAAGTGATCGTGGCCGCGAGTGGAGGCATGACTGACGAAGAGGTGCGGGAAGCCACTCGGCACAAGGTGAGAAAGCGATTTGAGCGGGGTATGGTGGGGGTGAGGAGGAACGTTGGGGCCCATATTCTCTCCTTCGCTTCCCATTACGTTTTTTCCTTCCTCTCTCCCTCCTCCGTGTCTCTCTTGCTCTCTCTCTCTCTCTCTCTTTTCTCCCCCCTCTCTCTTTTCTCCCTCTCTCTTCTTTCCATTCTCTCTACTCTCATACACCTCTTTCCTCTTACCTCCCTCTCTCAGCCTCTCTTGCTCCCACAAAACCCCTCAACTAACTCACCAAGCATTTACCTTCCTCATCGCAGCTCCAGGAGATGTTCGGTGATCCAGATCCTCAGTTCGAGCTCGTGCTGTGCATGTCGGAGATTCCGGAGGAGTGAGGGGCGACCCATCAACGAATGAAGAGGTCTGCAGTTCCATCTCCCTGACGCTTCACACCCTCTCCCTTACTCTATCCTGCCTTAAGCCAAATATACTGTCCACAGAGCCTTAATACTAGTTGAACCTCAAGATCTTGCTACATTCTCCTAATTCGTTGTGTGTTGCAGCCTGCGTGTTTTTAGTTGGTCAAAATATGAAGTATTATCCCATTGAGTAGTGACAGCAGAAGCGTGGAGTCACAGAGTATCGTGGGTATGGTCACCGTACACACTACAGTGTGAGACGTTAAATACATTCCTCAGTGTATGGTTCTCTGTACGGAACGACACCACTCACTACAGAACTGGGTCATTGAGGGGCGTCGCACACTTTCCACCGTGTTTCATGCCCTGTAAACACGGACACCCCTCACAACAGCACTGGGTCAGTACGGAACGTCATTCGCCTTCCACAGAGTATGATCCCTGTGAAAGCCGACTCACCTCACTACAGGACTGGGGCAGTGTGAGAGATTACACACCTTCAACAGTGTCTGGTTCCTGTAAACAGCGACACCGCTTACTGCAGGACTGGGTCAGTTCGAGACACACACCTTCCAGAGTGTATGGTCCCGATAAACACCGGAATGAGTCAGTGTGAGAGGTCACACACTTTCCACGGTGTATGGTTCCCATAACCACCGACACCCCTCACTGAAACATCGGATCAATGTGAGACACACATCTGGGCTTACAATAAATTTGGAAAATTACGTGACGTCGGGCTTCATTGCTTTAATTTATTGCCAAAGATTTGCTGTTAACTACTTGATTGTATTGAAATAATGTGTAAAGTAATGAATACCGCTTTGATAAAAAGCAAAACCGTGAGGTTGTCATGAGGTATGGATGTAGTGTGCAACGTCTCTGGACCTCCGGATGTCTGCGGAAAGTATCCTGTCCACACTTAACAGACAGCTATTAACACACGCACACCACAGGACACTCCTGCACATATCCACCCTTATACATCTGTGCCTGAAGCACTCTCATTCTCCATCACTCCGCCTGACGTTCCCCCATTCCCCCTCTCTCCCTCGGTCACACTCATTCCTCTTTCCTCTCTCTCACTATATAGCGTTTTCCATCTCCCATTCCATTCCATTATATTTTCACTCTGTCTCACACTATCTCCATTTCATTCTCTCATGTGTCTCTTCTCTATGCTCTGCATAATTACGTCTCTCCTTCGCGGACCATAACCCACCAAATCCCTTCCCCATAGTTAAGCTATCCCTCCTCTAAGCTAGCGACTAAGGCTGCACAAAACACTCCAGCTGAGGCCTGACCCATGTTTCACAAAGTTATGATCGACGACAGATCAGATTCACCAGGATTGACGGACTTACTGAGAGACTGGACAGGTTAAGAACGTTTTCCGTGGAGATACGGAGGCTGACGGGTAAAGTGAAATTCTAAGCCACTACAGAGCATGCGTCAGGCTGCACTTGGGAGTGTTGTGTGCCGCTTGGAATCTTTATCTAAGAGGGATGTTTTGACATTGGAGATGCTCAGTTGGAGGTTCAGTAGAATAATAATCGGAATGAAAGGGTTAACATATAAAGGACGTTTTATGGCTCTGCGCCTGTACTCATCGTAGAATGAAGGAGCTCATATCATTGAATTATTGGTCTTTCAAGTGCCTAGGTAGAGTATGTGCAGAAGATGTTTCCTGTATTTTGTAAAACTAGGACCAGAGGCAACAACATCAGAATTCCTTTAGCCAAATAGCGACGAATCGGTGAAAACCATGGCCACAGGCGGCTGTGGGGGCCAAGACATTAAGTATATCTAAAACGGAGCTTGAGGTTTTCGATTAGTTAAGTTGAACTATTCGGAAGGAGTCAGGTGTATAGTGTTTATTCGACAGTGTTTATAGTGTTTAGTATAGTGTTCATAGTGTTTAATCAGCCATGATGGAATGGCGAAGCAGAATCGATGGACCAAATGGCCTAATTTTGCCTCTATGTCACGTGGTCTGAAAGAGATTTGTTTGATCAGAAGGGGCCTCAATGAGATAAACAGCAACGCTCCTTTGCCCAGGAAGAGGAACTCTAAAGCTATCGGGAGAGGTATAAGTTTACCGCGGAAATTTACATCCAATATTTGACCAAACCGTGAAATATTCCCCCACAACTAATGACCTCTCTGAATCTGTGCTCCACCTGCTTCGTGACTTGAGTTCTCCTTTCCCTCTGTCCTCACCTTCTGGGTGAACAGTTGGCTGAACAGTTGATTTTTTTTTTCCTGGACTCCACATCCAGATAACAATGAACGCAACAGCTGCTTCAGCCACCACCGTCCTTCAATGAATATGTTCTCTCGGTGCATTCCCTGAGTGTACGGAATGAAGTACGGCCGGTGCCAGAGACAGAGAGAGGTGATATCTTCCCTGAGGGTGAGACTGAGATTGGAACCTCAGATGTTGCCCTGCACCACATGACCTTCTCCCAATGACGGCTGCTTATTGTTCTGTAGTAAGCAAGAAGCCCAAAACACTAAGCAGACAAAAATCATCAACAAAACCATTTAGGTCATTTGAGCTAATGCAAATCGTCAGCACCGTTATGCAAGCAAACATATTATTTTCAATGACAGTTAATTTCTTTTTTATCCAAATTCCTACGTGATACATGTAGTCAGAAATTATACTTGGGTTCAAACATAAACAAAGACAAAATTCTAAGGAAACAGGAAAATACTTGTTATTGAGTGTAATGAGTATCTCTATATATCGCAAGTTATGCATTCTATGTGACAATTTAATCTGTTGTTCTCAATCTTAACGTTTTTGTTCTGCATCCGGGTTAACGATTATTTTATTTTTATTTGAAATTGTTCATTTGGAATAATACCTAATAAGTTTTAAATCTTGATGCTGCCAGACGATATGATAGATTCGGGTGAAGCTACAACGATTAAAAGTCTGGTACGTGGTAGAAAATGTCTAAAGAGTTTTGACCCAAAGCAGGCAATGACACCAACTGAGGATAACAGATTGTTGAGCCATAGGAATGTTTCAGGTCCGTATGCCAGTCTGCCAGTGAGTGGTGAAGTTAATACAGTCGGACTAATCCTCGTTCAAATTGCTCGATAGTAGTTACATGTGTAATGCTCTGGTAAAGTACATGCTGTATTGTATTATACTGCTATGCTGTTAGGTATTTTTAGTTAAGCAAGTTTCTGATTTTTTTCTACAAGAAACAGCATGTTCTGTTGTTAAGCCACATGGACCAGTGTTTTGGCTTTGGCTAAAGTCGTGGAGTCATTTGCCAAACTTAGGAATGTCGTGTAGGCCAACCAAGTTCGTTTTACAGCATTTCGTAACATTGCACCCAGTGGATGCTATGGAAGCTTCGAGAGAGCTGAGCGGGATCAGGTTTCCGAGGGACAGCAGCCGCGTTTGTTGTGTAGAGAAGAGCACAAGGGTAGACGCTTGTAGAAAACACTTGAAGTGCAGACCCTATTGCCAGGAGTGCGTTGTTCAAAAGAATATTTGCAAGGAGGAAATGCCAATAATTCTGTGTTAGCCAGGCTACCTTTGAGGGAAGTTCGATCTGTGGCCGGTGACTGGAATCCGTAATCGTGAGTAAAGTGATACAGTCAACTACTTCTGAACGAAGCTCCAACATTTATGTACACGTTTAGACTGGTTTATCTGCAATGTGCCCTTTGTTTTTTTTATTATTATTTTTATATGCCGGTGCACGATCTGTTATATCCGGATGAATGACAACTGTGCATGGGGCAGCTTTCACTCGGCAATCGCCAGAGTTAAAGTTCCCTCTTTGCAACATTCTTGCTTACTTGTTTGGTTGATACCAAATTCGACCAACCGAAGATGTGTTATTTATGGAAGGCGCTGAGTCATGTGGCTGTCAGCAGAGTTAGTGACGAGCTACGTGAGAGGGTCACGCCAGAATTAAATCTGTTATGTGACATGAGAGAATTGCCGAAGAAGTGATGTAATCCATAAGTTCAGGGCATTCTATCAGAAAAACGGCAAGAGGATGTAACCTCTGAGAGAGAGAGAGAGAGAGAGAGAGAGAGAGAGAGAGAGAGAGAGAGAGAGAGAGAGAGAGAGAGAGAGAGAGAGAGAGAGAGAGAGACAGAGAGAGAGAGAGAGAGACAGACAAACAGACAGAATGAGAGAACGCGAGAGAGAGACACACACAGACAGAATGAGAGAAAGGAGAGAAAGAGAGAGAGAGAGACACACAGACAGAATGAGAGAGAGAGAGAGAGAGGGAGAGAGAGAGAGAGAGACAGACAGACAGACAGACAGACAGACAGAATGAAAGAGAGAGAGAGAGAGAGAGAGAGAGAGACAGAGAGACAGACAGACAGACAGACAGACAGAATGAAAGAGAGAGAGAGGGAGAGAGAGAGTACTGAACACCGGGATCGAAACTGTGTCAGAAGTAAGTGGATCATTGCCATTATATTGTGTCATGTCATATGATGTGGGCGATGAACCAGCAATGCCAGACAAGAAGAGCAATGAGCCGTGCCCTGGCTCCTTGCCGGACCTGGCAAGATCGTTTTATTGTTGACACCTGCACCGAGGGACAGTGATAATCTTGCCTTGAATACCGTGCACAACAATCACTACATTGCACAGTGCATTGCGGAAGGAAAAGTTAAAACAATAACAAAATGCAGAATAGACTATAACTGCCACAGATAAAGTGCAGTAGAGTTAAACAATAACGAAGTTGTGATGAACCGCACGGCAACTTTGAAAGATTCAAAGGTTTTTTTATTATTAAAGCAATCATTCATATGCATATCTGATTTCTTAAACATTTCTTAGAGAAGCACGAGTCAAAGAAAATACATGAAATTAATTCAAGGAAAACATTGAGAGAGAACCCAAACCCTTCCCTACTCAAAAGGAACAGCATCCTGATCACCTAATTCCCTCCACGTCCAAACCCCCTCCCCACCCCCGCAGTCCACCGCACGAAACGACGAAACGGAGCAGGAACATTTGCTTCATGTCCCGAACGAAAACAAAACAGACATTTAGAATACTAAATGAGCATTAACCCCGAAACTTCTTCCCCTCACACAACAAAACCGAAAAGGAACCGACGATAAAAGCACAGAATATAAATAGCATAAATCTGAGAAAGTCCGGAGTCCATGAACGCAGTTTCATCCTCTGATATCAACGACATTCATCAACAGAGGGAGACAAGACACACTAAAAGAGGCGAACCCGCCGTCTACAGAGACCCACACTGTGATCGGTCACTTATAGATTCCTACTGTGACAGGCAACCGGCGCTGAACTCTCGCTCGCTTTTCTCATTTACCTCGATATCTCGAATCTCCTCGGCAGATTAATGGACTCGTTAAGCGGCGAAACGGTGTCGAACAGAAATTCCCGCCACGCATCGAAATTTCTTCTCATTGTGGCCGTCTGATTACGCACTCTTGTCACAGAATCTTCTCGGAGCTGGCAAAGCGCTGGAGCAGTCAAACCATCTCCAGGCTGTAAATGGCAGCCTTTAACGGTCCCAGGAACACGGTACAGATGGACGAAAAAACAGACATAAAATAACTTTAAAAATGTATATATGTTCGTGTCCTATTAGAGAGATGTCGACTGAGAGAGCGTTTCTTTAGCACTTTTGTCTGTTTTGGAAGAGGCTGGTTGGGTTCTAATCCAGGATCACTCCCCTCGATGTCCAGTGCCGATGCCACTACATCACCGGCCAGATAGACAATAAGCTGCAAGATCCTATTCCACTAGAATGACGTCAAGTCCATCTACTCATATTAGGGATATTCTTATCACGTAAAACTATGTTAGAACTTATTCCTTGTCCTTATAACAGTGGCTAGAAACTGTCCTTGAGCCTGGCAGTGTGTGCTTTCATACTTTGGCATCTTCTGTCCGATTGGACGGGAGAGAGGATGTCTGGGATGAGTAGGACCCTGGAGTGCACTGGCAGTGGAAGTGAAGACAGAGGCCACGGAGGGGATTCTGGCTTCCGTGACGTGTTGAGCAGCGTCCAGAACCCTCGGCAGTGTCTCGTGGTCACAGGAGGATTGGTTTGCGGTACCAAGCCATGATGTGTCCAGTCAGGATGCTTTCTGCCAAGGTGGACGTGGCTGCAGAGGTGTGGACGGCCACATGTAACTGGCTGGATAGGGGGAGGGAATCGCGTTGAGGTCCCACAAGATGTCTCCATGATCAGATTGGTGGAACTGGGTGATCATTTGTCTGGCTTTGTGTCTTCAATAGGGAAAGGACCCCTCAGACCCCGACGTGAGTCCAGCTTCTTGTGTTTGAAGGAGGAGTGCTGTGACCGTTCCTTTCTGTTGATAACGATACCCAGCAATCCGGGTGCAGAGAAAACAACCACGAACTGCTGTCCAACCAACTGCTTCTCGGGACATCGCAGAACCAGCCTATTCCCATGGGTCCCTCTTCACCGGACAACTCTGTTCGGGTTGCATGTGGAGTATTGCATTTAGTTTCAGTCGTCTGATAGGAAGGGTGACGAAGATTTGGAAAGAGTATAGACGAGGTTATAAGGAGGACCTTCGGGAGGAGAACCAGGAGTTGCACAAACTTGCATTGTCCTTGTCCGAGTGGCGGAAGCCAAGGTGAGAACTGAGAGGATCGTTATTCTCACAAAAGTAAGTGTTGTTGCCACTTTTTCAAGCTCTGGTTCGGTTCCATCCGGTATTTAAAATTAGTTTCGGTCGCTCCATTACAGAAAAGAGGACAAGGCTTCGGAAAGGGTTTCGAAGAGATTTATAGGCAAGAGATCTATAGGGACGATTTGCACGAACTCCTGCTATCCTTTCCAGAATGGCAGACGACAACAGAAGATAGAGAGGCTGATAAGAGTCATAAATACAGTCGGCAACTGTAACCTTTCTCACAGCATTAGAGCACCAGATAACAGAGGACATGCCGTTGATGTGAGAGCGAAAAATGTTCAAAGCAGATGTGTGGCGAAATGTTTAAAATAAAACAGAGAGTTGCGAGTGTCTGGAAATCATTTCTAGCGTGGTGGTGAAGGCAATGGTATTTATGAGATTCTGTGATAGGCAAACAAATTCACAGAGAAGGGACGGGTATAGACAACACGGAGACAACGTGATTAGTTTAATTAGGTATCACAGGCTTAACGATATCCGCCCAACATCGCAGAGTAAATGTTCTCTTCCTGCCCCACACGGTCTAACTGAAGAGATAATCACTGATGAGAGAAATTTATTTTCCCCTCCATCGTGAATATGACGTCGTTCATTCTGAGTCTGTGACCCATGGTAATAGAATCTCATTCAAGGGAAAGATCCTCCCAGCAATCGGGCTGAATTACCTGAAAGAACCGATCAATTCTTCTCATAATTCCAGAGAAAACAGTCCCAGCTTATTCACTTTCCCCTTACACATACAGCCTACCATTTCTTGAAGCATTCAGGTCAGTGTGAGGAAAAGTCCCTTTACTCTCTCCGTTGCGGGGATAACTTTCCTGAGGAACTGTAACTAGAAATGGAAAAAAAAACAAAACATTTAATGTGCATTCAAGCAGAGGGATTCCTTTAGTGAGGCATCAATGGCTTAATCTGGTCAGTCCACCGTCGCAGACAAAATGTCCTCCTCCTGTCCTGCAGCTTTGTATGGTTTAACTAAAGAAGGGATCACTGACTGAGGACATTAGTTTCCCGCGCATTCCTGATTGTTCCTTCAATCTGGAACAATGACACACGGTAATATAATTCTCATTCAGGGGAGAAATCCTTCCTGCAATTGGTCTGAGTGGTCAGTAAGAATCCAGTATTTCTCCTCACAATTCCAGGGAATACAGATTCACTCGCCCCACAAGCAGCAAGCGGGCCATCCCGGGGCTTAGACCTGTCAGTGTAAGCAATAGTCTCGCACCCTCTCTTTAATCGGTAGGACTTTCCCAAGGAAATGTGACAAGACCTGGAACTAATATTCAAGGTTAATTCTCACCACAACTTGTAGGACACGTCCCAGTAAGACATTTCTATATCTCTTCTGCAATACTCCTGCATCACAGCACAAGATTCTGTTTTTTCCTTCCTAATTATTTGCGGTACCTATATGTTAACTCTTAGTGACATGTTGACAAGGACCGTGAGGTCCCTCTGAACCATTCAATCTGTTCCCATATATATATATATGGATTTTTTTAGTTTGTTCCACTAGGAATGGATGGCCTCAGATCCCCCACTTCCGTCCGCCACTTCTTCATTCCATCACTTCTGTCTGCATCACCAAACCATGGCTGCGCCCTTCTCACCACTAACCCAGCCATTCAGATCTGTGCAACAGCGACATGGATATAATAAAGCTGGTCCTCACATTGAAAACTTCAATGTAGACTGTGAACAGTTGGGGTCTCACACACAATCCCTGAGTCACCTAAATGTTTGAACGTGGTCCATTTATTTCCTCTATCTGAGATTGACCTGCTGACTAATTCTCACCCAGGCATATTATCAAGAACCCCGCGTGCTTATCCAAATCTTCTTTAAGTTCATCCAATCCCACATTCATCAGTTCCCAATTTTCCATCCGTCTGTCCAATCCTGAGCCCAAACTGACTCTGCCAGCCCCGTGGGTGAGCATCTGGGACTTGGTCTGTATCTCTACCTGTTGGATACTTGTTCAGAATTCAATGTAAATATTGACCAAGTAAACCGTTGTATTGGTAATCTGTGTCTCGGTCCTGGGTTCAGTGTGGGACTGAGTCTTAATTTCTCTGTTGTCTGAAACTGTGGAACTGATGAGCTGTCGGTGTCTCTGTGCTCTGTAACACAGCTTCTGTGTGAGAGCGGAGCGGCTGCTTTGGTTCCTCGGCAAGAGGGAATATCAGAGTTGATTGAATTTTTTCCCTGTGGGTAGGAAAAGGAAACAGGGTCAGTGAGGGAGACGGTTGCCAGAATCGGCTGTTGCACCCTGTACCATTGTCAATCTGTCGGTATGACTCTCTCTTTCTTTGGCACATAAATAACATTGCATGTGACGCTTGTCTTTCTTTCCTTCACTTTCAGCTATCCTGCGTTATTGACCATCCTATCTAAATCTCCCAATTTGGAGACAACATTTTAATATTCTATATTTAATGTTTCCTTTGCAGATCGAAGCATTTCTTCGTAATTTTCGTTGGACCTCTAACAGCTTTGAGATGCTCTAAAACGCCTACTACATGAGCAACTTCTCAAAATTTTTCAGGAATTCCGCAGAGCTTTGGCAACACATTGTGTGTGGTGCCCTGGATTTCCAGAATCTGCTAGTGATCTCCTGTTTTGTACATCAGCATCGTGGTCGTGAGAGCACTGCCATCACATGTGTGAGTGTGTGTGTGTGTGTGTGTGTGTGTGTGTGTGTGTGTGTGAGATAGTGTGTGTGTGTGTGTGTGTGTGTGTGTGTGTGTGTGTGTGTGTGTGTGTGTGTGTGCGACCACAGTGAGAGAAGTTAGGGGTCGAACATGTCTTTGAATTCTGTTTACAAATTGATATTTAGCGGACAAATTAAAATAATGAAATCTGTAAATGTGGCTGCTTCGGGTGTTTATCAATGGAGCTCCGGCATTCTTCTCACTAGGTGAGGAACCGCGGAGGTAATGCCTAGGAATTTAGAAGTGCTTGTCTTCTGTCGGCTCAATATTTACATCAGAGATAATGAATGGTGTTGAATCACCATGATTGTTCAAGTGACTGAAGTCAGTCAGCGGCAGAACAGTATCTCTGGAGACTGATCATTTCTATAAATCAGGGCCGTTTTGAATACGTTAGCTCAGAGTTTCCGATGGAGCTGTGAATTCAGGAGCAACACAACTGGCAGTTTATCACGGAAATGAGTTATCCAGTACTTTTGCGAATAGGAGAAGTTTACTATCCTTTTATTTCAACCTTTGGAATTCTCGGTAAGCTGTGGTATCGGCTGCCGTTAGTGGGAATTGAAGTTAATGCCAATGCAATGATTCTTTCTGTCGCTGATTTCCACAACCTCATGTCCAGTCCTAGTATTCGGCATTCTAGGAATGGAATTAAAGCCAGCGACTATGGATTCTGATATCTGGATCTAAAGATAAGAATTCAGCGAATCCGCCAACATCGGAAGACCTCAGTGATATCTTCCAGCGGTTTGTGTTCAATAATGTGATGATCGGGTCTCTGTGCTATTGGTCTCGAAGCAGATACACTGCATTTGCAAATACTGTATTTATACTGCCGCGGAGATTATGCTAATTGATTGTCTGCATTGGTATATGAGCGGTTGTGTGAGGTACGTGTCACGATCAAACAATCGATTTGTGGTAACGATTCAGCAAATTTGAGGAGCTCCCTGTTGCAGCAGGAAGATTGAAAATTTTCAGTAAAAGTGAGCCGTGTGACAGCATGTATAGAAAGAGTAAGAGAAAGTCGTGTCAGGGGGGCTCTCTGAAAACAGCTCAGAAAATACACGTTAACTGCTTTCCCACATATTCTATTTTTGTCTGGATGAGTGGTTCCGGGAATTCCTGGTTCTGTTGTGCCCTTCGGCTGTTCTATCGCTGACAGAGAAGTTGATAATTACTTAATGCAAGAATCCCACCATTAACGTCCGGATTCATTCATTTCATTCGTGTCAGACGCGGATGAAGCCGATAGAAAATGTTCCAAACAGTACTGACTCTGCGGGTACCTAGTTTCATCTGTCCGCTGATTCTTCATAGTTTTGGTCATCAGAAAGGAATCCGAATTTAAATCATTTGACATTATTTTAATGTGTAAACTCAGCCAGCTCTTGACCCTCTCTTCGCCCTTTTACCGTTGAATGGAACAATAAAATGGGAATATTGCATGACCCCAGAATACTGCGGCAATGGGTTTTACTCAGTATTTCTCAATTTCCTATTTCCCCTCTCTTCAGCGAACTTGATGGCGATTGTGATCCTGTCCCGGGATAAGTGCGGTCTCTCCAAATGTGTAACTCTATACTTGGTGGGAATGGCAGCGGCCGATCTCCTGGTCGTTATCTCGCTTCCGCTCCTGACGTGGACAGCTTGGCTTTATTTTCGCCGATCATTCCTGTTCATCACTCCTGTTTGCCGTATCGCTAGATGGCTGATTCATGCGAGCACTACTGCCTCTGTCTGGCTGACTGTCTCTTTCACCGTCGATCGATTTGTGGCTATTTGCTGTGAGAAGCTGAAAACAAAATATTGCACCGCGAGGACGGCGGCTGTGGTTATCGGGACAGAGAGTGTGCTGGCCTGTTTGGAGTGTGTTCCCTGGGGCTTTGTACACGAGCCTGTGATAATAATTGATGGTATCCCCTGGTATTGTGTTCTTACACCGAGCTACAGAAACTCTCCCTCATGGGTGGTGTTTGAGATGTTTCACCACATTTTAACCCCTTGTGTCCCATTCTTTCTGATTTTGCTGCTCAATATTCTGACTGTCAGGCGGATTCTAGCGGCCAGTCGAGCCCTCAGGGGGCTCCGGGGACAAAAGAGTGGAGAGAATGAGAAGGACCGGGAGATGGAGAAACGACGCAAATCCATCGTTTTGCTCTTTAGCATAACGGGCAGCTTTATATTGTTGTGGGGAATACGTTTAGCATTTTACATCTATCAACGGATTTCAAAGAGTTTTGTTTATTATTCTGTCATGAATCCCGTTTACATTATAGAAGAGACATCGGGAATGCTGCGGATTCTCGGTTCTTGCACCAACACGTGTATTTACGCCCTGACTCAGAGCAAATTCCGACAGGATCTGAAGAACGTTGTGCAATACCCACTGAGTCGGATTTTTAAACTCATGAAATGATAAAAATTAATAACATGCAGTAGTACAATTCAGCTGACTTCACGCTTCTATTATGTACTCCCTCTTGTAATAAACGGAAACAATGTGATGAACAGAGTTTCAAACAAAGCAGGAGAAAATCTGTCGATGATCGAAATACAGAACAACACACACAAAATCATGAAGGTTGACGGCCCGAATAGTTGAATGTTTACTCTTTTCCAAAGCTGCCACCTGTCTGCTGAGTTGCTCCAGCATTTTGTGTGTGTTGGCTTAGTGCTATAAAACAAATATCTACAATCGTTCGAGACGGCACCACTGGCCTCAGCATCGCAGAAAAATCCCCTTTGCACCTTACCCTCGCCCCGTTTAAGTTTTACCTTGAGGCGAACCTGTTACACCTTCTTCCCGATACAGACAAAAGTGCCTGATATTGGGTATACTTCCGTCGGTATTAACCACTCCTGCTCCCATCATTACCCGTCCTTTACTTCACGGTGATTTTCCTCTGTCTCCACCTGAAGTTTTTCTTTCTGTTTTCCCGTTTGAACTAACATCCAGTAACAGAATGTTTGCTCTCGAAGGGTAGGTGGAGGAGGAGGGGTGTTGAGTGGACGAGGCGATGCTGTGAACCCAAGAACAGAAGATACAGCGAAGCGAAATGGGAACTGATATGATCTAATCTTACACAAAGTCCTGGCGAAAGTCTTCAGCTCAGGCAGCAGAATTGGGGAGAGAGGAAAATAAATCAATTCTGATGAAAGGTCTCTGCCCAATACGTCCACAGTTTACACTTGT
Source organism: Hypanus sabinus (assembly GCF_030144855.1). NCBI lineage: Eukaryota > Metazoa > Chordata > Chondrichthyes > Myliobatiformes > Dasyatidae > Hypanus > Hypanus sabinus. The sequence continues at coordinate 1,045,039 of NW_026781815.1, forward strand.
CCACAGATGCTGCCTGGCCTGCAGAGATCCTCCAGCACTTTGGAATTCTAGAGTCTGCAGATTGTGTCTTGCTTCTGACTGGTCTAATCTTAGTCAGTGTCAACGAGATATTCAACTATGCCAACACAGAGCTGACACTGGACAAAGAACAAACGAAATATGGTTATAAACTTGATATAAAAAATGAAAAAAAACAGGACAGTGTTATAAACAGAAACTTGATAATTAATGGACAAAGATTCAGTTAATTTTGAATTGATGCAACTGGGAGATTGGAAGGTCTCTCTAAACATACACGATCGGGAATAAATTATTTATACAGTTAGAATGATGTTGAGTGTTTCGACAGTTTGTATCCAGATATTACATTCTGCAGAGAAAGCTGAATTAAGAAATCAATCTGAGTCCTTCGGTGTTTGCTCCATGATGTTTAATAATTTTAATCGTGAATGCGTAAGATCGAAGTATAAACTCAAAATATATGCTTGGTTAAGACGGGTAATAAGTAGTAAGGATAATCCTAAGAATTGTAAAACAGTGACTACTGCCATCAATGGAGGCTAAATGTTTGAATAGGATTCTTCTTGATAGGTTTGACAAATAATTGTAGAAGCAGAATCACAGGCAATCAAATGGCTCTGGGAGGATAAGGTCATGACAGAGAGACAAAACAAATTAATGAGATGGATGTTCTGTGTATGGAATTCAGTGAGGCTTTTGACAAGACCCCCCAGAATAGCTCGATCGAGAACGTCGGGAGGCATGGTGAGTATGGGGCTGGCAGTACATGGGGGGTTTCAAAAAGATCTGTTCTGTAACCCTGCTTTTTTTCTGATATATATAAATGACTTGCGAGAAAAAAGTGGATATGTGGGTTGGTAGCTTGCGGTTTGGGGCTATACATAGCATAGCGGTTAGAATCAGACGATTCCAGGTTGGAGCAATGCAAATCGGGGTTCATTCCGCTGTTTTTTTCTGGAAGGAGTTTGTACATCCTCTCCGTGATATTTGTGGGTATTTACGCAAGATAAACAAAAGAAAAAAAGAACACAACTTAGCGATTAGGCTGGGGTAAAATTGAGGTTACTGGTAGCCGAGGCTCATTATTCTTCGATTCATCTCTAAGTGAATCAATGACACCTATGCGCTGTTGTGGACAGCGTAGAATTACATCACTATAAAAAAAGTTCATACACAATAAAACTTTAAACTGAATTGCAGAGTAGATAGGGTGGATTTGATCACAGCGTGGAGGAACAGGAGAGTCGGGCTATGCAGGTCTATAGATCCCCCAACATTTCCAAATAAGTGAATTGAGTGGTTGCGAAGGTTCATGTCTTAAGAACTAGCAACTCCAGATTCGTGGTCTGACGAGGGAAGAGATGCTAAGGAAGTACACGTGAATGTGTGTCTAACGATTTGTGCAGGAGGTCATCGTATACACACATTATTGGATTCTCTTCCGGCATTTGGTATGACTGGTGTAAGGAGCACGGGTTTTACATATGTACTGAAAGATATTTAATATTCTAACTGAGGCGTTTGATGCAGCTGCACTGACATTAACATGTAGTATGCGCATGCCTGCTGTTGGGGGGTGGGCGATGGAGTAGGAACTGGAACCACAGGTGAGCAGGTAGCATTGAATAAAAGGCAGAGACGAGGACAAGGAACGCCAAGCTGAAGGCCAGACTGGACACAATTAAATATCCCGGTAGCTCCGAGGCTGAATTCAATTTATGTCACAAAAGGTGTGTAATACTTAAGACAGACGTGCTTCGAACCTGGATTAATACGTAACGTAGTGAGCAACCTATTACAGAGATCTGGTTCAGAGCAGAAAATGGCTGTCCCGACAATAAAAGCTCTCACGCCTCCTAAAATCCGTTTGCAAATGGTCCTACATACCCAGATCTGGTTGTCACCCAAATTCCTGTGCAATCCCATATTTAAAATTCCCCCTTAAAAATGCGCACATCACTGAAATCCACGTGCACGCCCAGATCTGCGCATATTCCCATATGCACATTAAATTATCCAGACGAAGAATCCCTCCAAACACAAAATGGCGACCTGGACATTAAATTATCTGCACGCATTCCAAGGTCCGACACAGCCAGATCCGTCTGAACCATAATATACACCCAGAAAAAAAAACTTTGCAACTCCCATATCCGTCGACACACCCCTAAATCTGCTCAATCTCCAAATAGATCCGCAGCCCCATTTCGGAGCACACACCCTAAATTAGCGCACGTGTGCAAATGCGTGCGCAATCCCATTTTCGAGAACTCACCTAAATCCGTGCGCATCCCCGGTTTCATGACCTCCCCAAGGATTCCTGCGCAAATCTTGATTCGCCAAACGCAGCCAAATCTATACCTATTCGAAATTCATGTGCACGGCAAACTTTGAAAACACACCCCGAAATCTGCGCATGTCAGCAGATCAGTGAGCTCTCCAAACACGCGGACACACCACATATAATATATTATCCCAAAGCAAAGTCCATTTCAACCAGTTCACAAAATGGTAGCCTAGTCATTAAAAATCCACATCAAAACCAAAATTTATTCGTCTGCAAATCTTGATCCGCCAACTCACACTAAACGCATCCTCACCTAATCAGTGCGTACCCAAAGACGCTGACATCCCACATACAAAATAGATTATTCCAGGGAAGGATTGATTTCAAACAGTTCAGAAAATGTCTGTTTCGACATTAAACATTCCCACGCACACCAAAATGCGATTTCAACTGCAGATAGGAGGACAGACAGAACTCCAACGCAGGTCCCAAATTTGTTTGCACTGTCAAATTGGACAACACACTTCTAAATCTGCGCTCATCACCAAATCCGTGCCCAACACTCAGGTGAACACTTCTAAATCCCCGCGACCCCTCAAATCCATGTGCACTCCATAATACAGTTTGCAGACCCGTATTTGCCTCCAAACCTCTGAATCTGCGGATTTCCCAAATCAGTGTTCACCCCCATATTTGATAAGGCACCCCTATATGAGCGCATCGCCAAATCCATGAGCACACCAAAGCAGCAGGCACCTCCATATTCGCCGATGCTGCCCTAAATCTGCGCAATTCCTAATTTAGTTTGCACCCAAACGCGCTGACACATCCACTTGATCATGAGGTTAACATTTCAAACTGTTCAGAATATAACCGCCTTTTTTATTAAGTGTGATTGTGAACACACGATCAGAAATGCTGATCAAGTTAACTAGTTACCAAAGAGAACTCTGCAAGGCTAAGCAGATGTTTCACTGCTGCTCGGCGATAAACCATAAAAAAAATCGCATGTATAATTAGGAAACTTTGAAAAAAAGTACAAATATTACAGTCATGATGATCATGATGAAGTAAGCTGGAGAGAGACATTTAAACACATGTTCACCTCCGTAGTTCAAAGAGATTGAAGGATAAGGTTGCAGGGTGACAAAACATAACAGGAGCACTTGGCATTATGGACTGATCACTAATGGAAGAAAGCAGCATCTTTCCTTTCCGCACTTTCTCCAGCAGTGAAGCCCTGCCGGAACAGAACAGGGTAAGAAGATGGGCCTCGACATTAAAAATCCGCACGTAACCCAGAATGCGTGCGCAACCCCAAATTCCATGTGCACTCAACCTGCTGACATCCGCATATGCACGTTAGGTTTTCTCAGATTCAGGAATATTTGAAAGTGATAATCCCAAGTCTGTGTGCGTCCGATACTCCTGAACACATCCCTCAATTTGCTCAATCGCCAGACAGATTCGTATCCACATATTCGAGAAGATACCATTGAATCTGTGTAATCAGTATGCACCACAAACGTGCTGACACCTCCCGCACTAACACCAGATATTCCCAGAGCAGGAATCATTTCAAACAGTTTAGAAAGTAGCTGACTGGATTTTAATGTCGAATTCATTTTCTGAATTCTTGACAGGATTCTAAAGTGAATGTATGGAGGAAAGCGGTTTTGGGGTGCGCACTGAATTGGGCTGCGCAGATACTGGGCAGTGTCGGAGAATAAGAGGTGCACACTGTTATGGTGTGAGCTTGGATTTGGGAATGCGCACGGATTAAAAGGTGGGGTGAGCACTTATTTCATGAAGGAGTAGATTTAGGGGTTGGCGGCAAATATGCACACGGATTTGGGGATATGAACAGTCAATTACATCTGTAGTCAATTAGGGTGGCGTAATTAGATTTTGTGATGTTTGTATATTCCGGGGACTGTTTGTCAACAGTTGCAATCGCATTTCAAATGTCGAAACAGCCATTTTCTGAAATGTTGGACTTGAGTTCTGATTTGGAATTATCTATTTCATACGGGCTGTGTCAGCAAGTTTGGAGTGCGGACTGATTTGGTGATGTGCATAGGTTTTGTGGATTCATGGCGGGCAGTTTTTATTTATCGAAGCAAAGCATCTGCTAAAGTAAATTCCGATAATCCGGAGCGCTGCTCAACTTTACGGACTATTGGTCTAAATATCATTACAGTAACATACTTTAAATTCACATTTAAAGGTGTTGCGCTGTTAGAAATTACTACAAGTTTGAAGGGAATGCGTGAACATTTTCGTTTGGGCCGTCGGGGTCTCCAATTGTAGCGGTGTTCCCCACACAGCGCTGAAATAACGAGACGCCGTCGATGAGCTGCAGTTGAAAAAAGAGATTTATTCAAACTCCGCGGCCTCGCTTTAAAACCTTCCTGTTCCCGCCGTCTCCGGGCAGGAATGCTGTAGGGGGCGCGTAATCACAGTCCCGTCCCGCGAGCGGGCTTCTCCCCTTGCTGGTGAAGCAGGCTTGGCGCCCTTTTTTGGAAATGCCTCATTGCCGGCGCGCGCCACTTTGTGAACCGGTTCGAGTGACCTCGGAAGTGGGTCACCACAATACTGTAAAATAAAACGTACAGTGAGATTGTAATTACATGTTTACATATACATGGACTGTACTTAAATGGAGGCTGGTTGCGGGATTATCTGAGTATCAGATGACTCTGACAGAAAATGATAAGTTAACAAACTGAATTACCACTAAAATGTGCCGACGCCAGAGCGTTATGCGGCGTAATATACTCTGCATGTTGTAAATTTTATACATCTGTATTTTTCTTTTGTAATAGTTCCTTGTTAAAATTTTGTTCATGACAATTTTTTTGGAAGGGAGGTGTTACGTACCCGTGGCTAACTTGTGACAGTCACATGACCATGATGTAATTGAGGCTCTGCCTGGTCTGCTGAATAGACTTGTGATAGTGGAGTGATGTAACAAGGTAATTTTCCATCCCTAATGGACATTCGCTAGATAAATCAGGGTTCACGCTAACTTCATCTAGGCCGGCTTGAGTTTTGGGAAGGGTGAAAGACTCTCGCCTAATGTGAGGAATCAAATAGTCTAATATGCTTATCATTTTTAACCAGAAATCTTTCCTCCCGCTTACCAAAAAGTAAACTCCGTTATTCCTCTTCTATTTCTCCCTCCACTGTTGATTAACTAATACTCCATTTCCTATTCTTTGACAGTTCCCATTTTTCCCTACATCACTAAAGTCCTCTCTGTGTTCGCTGGTGTCAGCACTGTTCCCTTTGGTTGCGCGGGTGCGCGGCTGTGCAGTAACTGAACTGCTGCCGCGATCATAGCATTCGGAGTCGTGCCGCTGGGTTTTGTATAATATCATGTTAATATAATTCTGGAATTATGGGAATAAGTTTTACAATTTTTTATAATATAATGAAATACTCTGAAATTAATTGTGTTAATGAATCTAATCCATAAATATTCTGAATAATAAACGGACCAAAACCTTTAAATTGCAACATTTCAGAACGTCATCGTATTAACAGCGTCAGTGTTTCCAGTTCCAACACTGTTAATATAGTTACAGTAAAGACAGAGTGGTGGAGGGGAAGACGAACAGGAAGGGTTAAATGTGTGTCTACTATCGTAGCCACAGTCCCCAGCAATTCTGCGTCTCTGAGGACCAAGCACCTGAGTGGAGTGAAGTGGTTCAGTGTGCTGGATCTTAAGAGTGGGGATTACCAGGTCCCCATGAGTGAGGCGAGCAGGAGAAACGGCGTTCATATTTCTAAAACCACAAAATGTATGCAGAACTCAGCAGGCCAGACAGCATCTATGGGAGGAGGTAATGACGACGTTTCGGACCGAAACTCTTCATTCACATGTCTTTCAGTTCGAAATAGTGCCACAGGTCATATCCGGACACACGGCTACTCTCCAGCGTGTCATGGGTAATCCGTAGGGGATATAGACTTGCGTGTGATATTGGTCTACCTGGACATTGTGTTCGGCTCCACCTTGGAGGAACATGAAGCGAGCCTGATGAATGTGTTTGGCCCTTGAAAGCTGGAGGATTATAACTTCCCCTGGTCAAGTGTCAATTCTACAACACGTCTGTCAACCGTGTTAGTTACACAGTCTCACGGGATGAAATCGCCACGATCCCTCAAAGATAGAGGCGGTAGCCACATCGCCAAGGTCTCGTAATGTGAGCGCCCTCCGCTCCTTCCCTGGATTCTGTGGGTACAATCGGAGGTTCCTGAAGGACCATTCAAAAATGAGTCACCATTTGAATAAGCTTCTGTGTGGTAACCCTCCCTTGGGAAAGAAAATGAAGAGGACGAAAGAAGAAAGTAGAGGTTATCTTAGTGCTTTGGAACCATTTGAAAGAAGATGGGATGCAAGACCTGAAGAGGTGTTTCAGTTGCTGAAGGAGCTGCTGACCGAAGCGCTTGTGTTAGTTGTTCCTCAGACTCCCAATTGCCGTATATATTGCATGCAGACGCCAGCAGAGAGGGCGTATATGCCATTCTACATCCGGATCAAGGCATAGGGTTGAGAGCTATTGCTTTTGCCAGCCGGAGTCTGTCTATCTGAGCGGTATTGCCCCACGAACTAACTGGAGTTTCTGACATTGATTTGGGTTCTAGTGGGTAAGTTAAGTTTCACGTTCGAGGTGAAGTCGGACAACAATCCATTGACATATTCCTGACCTCGGCGAAATTGGATGCAACAGGTGGCATTGTTTGCCTGTGGTTCCGGCCGCGGAGCCGGAGCATTAATGCGGAGGCTTTGTTCGGATATGTGCAAGAAGGGTGATAATGGACAGAGAGTGGGAGAGTGTTCCTGCCCCTGGAGTTAATGCAATGTGCCAGTTCACCATCATGGTGAAATCAGAGGCGAGGCAAGTGCAGGATCGAGCGATGGAACATTTGGGATGTTCTGGTTGCGCCATTTCGCAAGCTTACATGCCCACAAGTTGGACGTCATCAAGACGGACAAATGGTGTCAACATATTGGGTGTTTGGGCGCGAAGCAAGGTTGCCAGCTGACCTTTATTCTGGGACTGTCGCGGAAGATTTTCCACAGCACAGTTATCTGTGTCTGTGTCTGATATAAGGAGGGAATTGCAAAAGTCGCATGAACTAGCGGGTGTCCATGCAACCAGACAAACTCAAGGTAGCATGTGGATGATCAATTTTCAGGCTGCCGTTTTCTCAAATGTTGCTCCAGAAGAATCTGACGTACCTTGGCGGAGTCCGCTGGTTTGGAGCACGTACTGAATTGGAGTTCGTGCAAATTTAGTTTTTGTCATCTAAAATGGGTTGCACACGGTGTTGGGATTCAAATGGATCTTGGGTGTGCATGGATTTAGGGGCGATCTCTCATAAAGATTTGTGCATTGATTTAGGTGTGTGCTCCGATATAGGGGTGCGCACCTATTTAGGTATAACAGATTTAGTGTAGTTGGTGAATATGTAAGCCTCCACGTTTTTGTGGGTGCATATCGAATTGGGGTGATCTGGCGGTGTCGTGAGTAGGGCGTGTTGGTTTTTAATGTCCAGACAGCCATTTAATGCTTAAACTGATTATCCGTCTGGATCAACAAATATGTTTGTGGGATTTTCATCGAATTGAGATCCACATGCAATTTGGGCTGCGCTCGTACTTGAGGATGTGTGCAGATTTGGGTCGCAGATGGATTTGCGTTTATACGCAGATTTGGGTGTGTCGCTGATTGCAAAAGGATTTTGGCGCACATGTTGATTTATAATCCTGAGACGGTCGTTTTCTGAATTGTTTGAAATAAATGCCTGTCTGGGATAGTCCATTATGCAACTAGGCTGTCAGTGTGCACACTAATTCTGGGATTGTGCAGATTTGTGCGGTTTCGGCACACATGAGTTTCAGATTGATTTGCGATGCGAACAGATTTCCTGATGACCGTCAACACAGAAGGGCACACTGATTTCGAGATGTTCGTTAGGAGTGTGCAGGCCAATATTCGGGTGTTTACTGATTTCGGGATTCTCAGAAATCTGTAGTGTTTCCGGATTTGTAGTGTGACGTATCTGAACGTAGTTTTATCTACAGTTACTTTCGACGATATTCACAGTGGAGGCAGCTATTATATGAACAGTTTGAAAAGATTCCTGCTCTTGGATACTCTGCTATGCCTGAGGAGGGTGTCTGCGCGTTTGGGGTGCACTTTGATTTGTGGGTGCGCAGTTAAAATGTGCACAGATTTATGAGGCACGTGGATATGGAGGTTCACGTGTATTAATGGATGAACACAAATTCGACTGTTGCGGCATTTCAACACGAATTTTGTTGTGCATGGCGATCTGGCTTGTTGGCGGACAATGAAGGATACCTAATTAATGCACTTGCAAGTTTGTACTGTATTCTTATTGATTGGTTAAAGACGGTTTTGTGAACTGATTGAAATTATTCCGTCTCGAGGATATTCTTATGTGCATGTGGGATTGCCAGTGCGTTTGCTGGCGCACACTGATTTGTTCTGTGTGTGGGACGAATCTCATTTATAGAAACCCGGCTACTAAATACAATTTAAACCTTGATCTTTGTTCTAACTATTATTGAAATATAAGCCAGCTACTTTATGAACTGTTGGAGATTATTCTACCTCCATAATAATCTAATGTGATGCGGGTGTTTCAGCGAATTTGGCGTTACATCCAGATTTAGTGGCGTACACAGATTTAGGAGAGCTTCTCCGAATACGTGTGCAGTGATTGTAAGGGTGTATGGATTAGGGATTTGGGAGACATACGTATTTGGTGGTGCTTTCTGATTGGGAGGTTGCACAGGGTTAGGGATGTGTCAGCTGGTATGGGTCCGTATCGATATGGATATCCGGGTGCGAGGATTGGGGATGAGAACAGGCTTGTGTGCGTATCGTCGTACATTGGTGCACATAGATTGGTTGGTCCCGTTCGATTTGGGGTTGTGGCGAATTTCAAAACCATTTCATTTACAGTACCTTTAATATTAGTTGCACTTTAAACTATGCACTATGTTCTCACGATTGCTTTCAGGTGAATGCTGGCACTTAAAAACGATTCTTCCTTTGGGAAAATCCAATGTGTATATGTGAGTATCAGCAGGTTTGGTGGTGGACACGATTTTATGCTGCTTCCGGATTTGGGGGTGTCTTTGGATTTCTGGTCCTGAACAAATATAAAGGTGACTCATTGACAGGTACCTTATCAATAAATGCACTTCCAGTTTTCTACTCTGCGCTTACTGTGATTTTTAAGTTGGAGTTTTGTACTTTGCGAGCTATTTGAAATTGTTTCTCCTCTCGGATAATCTAATCTGTAAGTGGGAGATGTTGACGGGTTTGGAGTGCGCACCCATTTGGGTGTGCATACGGATTTGGGAGTGCACGTGGATTTTGGATGTCAGAGGAATTGGGTTAATGCAAATTGGGTTAATTCAAATTGTTTATTTTACAGATACTCCAATAAATAATGCTCTTTAACGTTGAGCCTTGTTCTTGCTATTTTTCAAAATGGATTAAGCTATCTTCTGAACTGTTTGAAATGTTTCTCGCTCTAAGATTTGTCGCTCAATTGTACATATAGCGGACGACTCGGATTTGGGGGTTTTCAGATATTTTGACATTTGCACGGCGAGTTTGGGTACACAGCGATTTGAGTGCGTCGGTGGATTGGGGGGTGCGTGACGAATCACAAGATTGTTTTACTGAGGGGTGCTTTAATAATAGAACTTGGAATGTTGTTCTAAATTTTTGAACTTGGGCTATTTTGTGAACTATTTGACCTGATTCGTGATTTCGGATATTCCAGCGTGCATGTGGGTTTGTCGTCAGGATTGGGGTGCATATGGATTTAGGGAGAGCTCTTACTAGGTCATGCGCACCGATTTATGGTTGAATATGGACTTGGGAATGTGCGCAGATTTAGGCGTCTGTTTTCTAATATGGAGGTGCACATGTTACACCAAGATTTGTGTGTGTCAAACGGTCTGGAGTTGAAGATGCATTTTAATGTCGAAGCAGTCATTTTCTGTTCGATTTGAAATGATTACAGCTTTGAGATAAACTCTTATGCATGTTGGGGAGTCAGCGTGTATGGAGGGAGCACTGATTTTTGGGATTACGCAGATTTAGGCCGCTGTCGGCAAATATGCCCTCACACACCAGTCTGGGGATGTGAACAGATTTAATGATTCGGAATTATTAGATATGTTAAGGTTGTTTCATTCATAGTTAATTTCAGAATCAATGCACTTGAACTTTCACAATATTCTTGTAATTTTATGCTGGAGGCAGGAATTTTGTGAACTGCTCGAAATGATTCTTGCCCTGTGATACTGTACGGTGCATGTACGGGTGTCGCGGGTTTGCGATGCCCATGGAATTGAAAATTACACAGAGTTAAGGCAAAATAGACAAATATGTAGTGCACACAGTTTTGGCGCTGCGCCCAGATTTGAGCATGCGTCAGATTTAGGGATCTGCTCTGGAATATGGGGTGTACACGGATTAGTAGATGAGCACAGATTCAGGTGTCTCGGCGGATTTAGGATAGCACATGGATTTTTTGTGTACGGGCGCATCTACGGTGTATTTGGGGATGTGACGAATATCACGGTTTTGTTTCTGGTACACTGGTGGATCTACAGATTAGGAGGTATGAAGAATTTAGAGGCTGCTGCCTTGTGGCAGCAATATAGTGCGCTCTCTGTTATAATCCTTGCTCAGGTTAATCCAATCTGGATTGGAATGTGTCAGAGAGTTTGTGGAGAACGAATTTGTGGTTGCATGTGGATTTGGGGGATCACACGAACTGAACTGTCTGTGGATTTTTGTTTGCAACTCATGTGGGGGTTGCTTACGGATTTGTTGCTGAGCACAGACTTGGGGAAGAAACTTCGGTTTCGTGCACAAAGAGTTAGGAACTTGTCCGCCAACGTGTGTAGCATCACAATTTGGAGAAACACACAGATTTAAGGATAGGTATGACAAATAAATTTGTACATATTTCGTTTTTTTAAAAATATTTTGGTGCACTTGGATCGTGAATGCGCATAGATTTGTGCGCCTCGGCTGGTTTCGGGGTGCACACGAATTTCGTGGTGTTCGTCTATCCTATGAGTTTACATAGGAATTATGGAAATGTAATCTCAGATCCTTCTGCTCTCCCTCATTCCGCAATTCCCTGACAATTATTGTATAAGTCTACCCAGGAAGGTCCAGCCAAAATGCAACGGCTGTTGATCCCATCTGGACGGAATGTCACATTAGATTCCAACTTCAAAATGTTCGGTCCGTTTTTCCAGCTGCTGCACTGACGTTGACAGTTTTCAGAAACTACTTCGCTTTCCACTCACGCTCTGAACCCAGGTGTCATCTACAAATCCAGTTTATCATATTACAATTGGCTTATATATCCTTTTCATTAGAATGTTTTTCAATAAGTTCGGGGGCGCATACTGATTTGGGAGTGCCGCTGGATTTGAGGTGCATACTGATTTGATTTACGGGCAGTGTGCTTCGATTTGGTGGTGTACGATTATTTCGTCATTCCGTGAAATGGTTTTGGGATAATCTAGTTTTCCAGTCGGTGTGTCCACGGGTTTCAAGTTGTACATGGACATGAGGGTACACACGGATTTGGAGGTGAGCACGGATCTCAGTGTTCTCACAGATTTGGCGTGTCTGCGGATTTGTAGGAATGGCGAAGCTCAAAGTTGTTCCATTTATAGATAGAACAACAAAAAAGGCATTTGAACTTTCGACACCTGTCCTTGTGTTTTTTGTTTCTTGTTTTGGGCAGTCATTTTGTCACAATTTGTAATGAGACAATCGAACATGCATTTGGCTTTCTCAGCACACACACACAGACACACACACACACACACACACACACGTGGTTTGGGGCGAGCTCTTACTTGAGGATTTGCATAGATTTTGGGGTACACACGGATTTGGGAGTGCGTACAGATTTAGGTGTACGTTGTCGAATATCTGGATGCACATGGATTTCGGGTTACTCACAGATTTGGGTGTGTCAGAGGTTCTGAAGTTGATAACGAATTTTTGGCTGCGTGCAGAGTTTAAAGTCCAGGCAGCCACATTGTGAACTTCTGAAATGATTTCTGCTCTGGAAATATCCGGTGTGAATATGAGAGGACTCAGCGGGTTTGGGGTGCATACTGAATTGGACATTGCTCATATTTAAATTTACCTTCTCGAATATGTGGATGCAGTACTATCTGGCGATTGAGCAGATTTAGGGGTGTGTTCTCCTGTATGGGACGCACACGGAAATGGCGCTGTGCGTAGATTTGGGCTGTGTTGTCGAATATGGGGGAGCACACGGATTTGGGTTTAACTGTTTAAACTGTTCCTTAATCTGAGATAATCTAATGTGCACATACGGTTATCAGAGGGCTGAGTATACATGGAATTTGGGGCTGCCCTTCTCATTTAGTAACGTGAGTAGATTTGGAGGTGCACACGGATTTGGTGATGTGTCCAGATTCAGCGTTGCATCGTCTAATACAGAGATGTACACTGATTTGACGATGTGTACAGATTAGGGGTGTATAAATCAATACAGATGTTTACCGATCTCGGACTTCTCACAGATTTGTAACTTTTGTCGATTTGAAGTTGCGACGTATCTCAAGGTAGTTTCATTTATAGATATTTTTTAAGATAAATGCACTTTGAACTTTCAACAGTAATCTTGATATTTAATGCTGCAAACTGCTATTTTGTGAACCGTTTGAAATAACTCCTGCTCCACATACGGGCCGCTTGGATTTGGGCATGCACACGTATTCTGGGCTGCGTGCCGATTATTAAAGTTGAGGCCCATATCCTTACCCAGTTATGATCCGGCTGGACTTAGTTCTAAAACTGTTGGAGAAATTAGGGAAAGGACAGATGCTGTTTTCTCCCGGTAGGCATTAGTTTTTAGGGCCAAGTGCTTCTGTCAAGTTTTGTCACCCTACAACCTTATCCTTCAATCTCTTTGAATCATGGAGGAAAGCAGGGGTATAAATGTCTCTACAGCAACCTCATCATGATTTTCATGACTCCAGTATTTCTACCATTTTTTCAAAAATGTTTCCTAATTGTACATGCGATTTTAAAATGTTTTATTGCCGACCAGCAGTGAAACATCTGATTGTACTTACATAATTCTCTCTGGGAACCAGTTGACTTCACCAGCATTTCTGATCTGGCTACTGTTTACGATCGCACTTAATAAAAAAAAAGGCAGTCATATTCTGACCAGTTTGAAATGATAACCTCATTATCAAGTGGATGCGTCAGTGGGTTTGGGTGCACAATCAACTGTGAACGGCGCAGACTTAGGGCAGCATCGGCGAATATGGGGGTGCACACTGCGTTGGTGTGCCCAGGGATTTGGAGATGCACACGGATATAGGGCTGTTTTATCAAATATGGGGGTGCGCACTGATTTGGGAAATGCGCAGGTTCAGGGGTGTGGAGGCAAATACGGGTCTGCAAACAGGATTATGGAGTGTACCTGGATACCCGCGCATATTTAAAAGTGTTTACCTGAGTGTTTAGCTGAGTGTTCGGCACGGATTTGGTGATGTGCGCAGAATTAGAAGTGTGTTGTCCAATATCAGGGTGCATTTTGGTGTGCGTGGGAATTTTAAATGCCCAAACGGACATTTTCTGAACTGGTTGAAATCATTCCTGCTCTGGAATAATCTATTTTGTATATGGGATGTCAGCGTCTTTGGGTACGCACTGATTATCTGAGTTGCACAGACTTGGGGATCCGTTTTGGGTGTGTTGGCGGATTAGGATTTGCAGACGAATAAATTTCGGTTTTGATTTTTAATGACTAGGCTGCCATTTTGAGAAGTGGTTGAAATGATCTTTGTTTTGGCAAAACCTAATGTGCATGTAGGGATGACAGTGGGTTCGTGGTTCACACTGTTTTGGGGACTGAGCAGACAGAGCTGTCTTCACGGATATGGGTTTCACACGGTTTTGGGAATGCACATGAATCCGGGGATGTGGCTGATATAGGGTTCTGCTCTCGAATTTAGGATCCACACGTATTTTACGATGTGCGCATATTTAGCCGTGCCTTGTCGAATATGGGGTTTCACACGTACTTATTGTTGCGACTCTCGGCCGATCTACAGTTCAAATCGTATTTGGGGGTACCTGGGAAATTTAATGTCGAAACAGCCATTTGCTGAACGCTTTGAAATGATTCTTGCTCTGGAAAAAAAAATGTAATATCTGTGCTGGGTCAGCGCGTTTGGAGAGCTCATTGACTTGCAGATTTCGGGATGTGTTTTCAAAGATGTACTTCAAAGATGGGTGTGCACATATATGTGGAATACGAATAGATTTGGCTGTGTTTGGCGGATCAAGGTTTGAACACATGCAGATTATTAATGACGAGGAATTTGCTCTGAGTCAGGGCGTAAATACCCGTGTTTGTGCAGGAACTGAGGATCTGCAGCATTCCCGATGTCTCTTCTATAATGTAAACGGGATTCGTGACAGAATAATAAACAAAACTCTTTGAAATCCGTTGATAAATGTAAAATACCAAACGTGTTCCCCACAACTATATGAAACTACCCGTTATGCTGAAGAGCAAAACGATGGATTTGCTCCGGTTCTCCATCTCCCGGTCCTTGTCATTCTCTCCACTCTTTTGTCCCCGGAGCCTCCTGCGGGTTCGACTTGTTGCCAGAATGCGCCTGGCTGTCAGAATATTGAGCAGCAAAATCAGAAAGAATGAGACAGAAGGGGTTAAAATGCGGTGAAACGTCTCAAATACCACCCATGACGGAGAGTTTCTGTAGCTCGGTGTAAGAACACAATACCAGGGGATACCATCAATTATTATCACAGGCTCGTATACAAAGCCCCAGGGAACACATTCCAAACAGGCCAGCACACTCACTGTCCCGATAACCGCAGCCGCCGTTCTCTCGGTGCAATATTTTGTTTTCAGCTTCTCACAGCAAATAGCCACAAATCGATCTATGGTGAAAGAAGCAGTCAGCCAGACAGAGGCCGCAGTGCTCCCAAAAATCAGCCATCGAGCGAAACTGCACACAGGAGTGATGAACAGGAACGATCGGGGAAAATATATCCAAGTAGTCCACATCAGGAGCGGTTGAGATATAACGACCAGGAGATCGGCCGCTGGCATTCCCACTATGTACCGAGTTACACATTTGGAGAGACCGCACTTACCACGGGACAAGATTACGATCGCCACCAGGTTCGCTGGAAGAGAGACAGGGAAATAGCAAGTTAGGAAATTACAGAGCAGAACCCAATGCAGCAGTTTTCGGGCATCATGTAATATTCCCTTTTCATTGCTGCATTCATCGGTAGAAGGGTGAAGACAGGGTCAAGAGATGGCTGAGTTTACATATTAAAATAAAGTCAAATTATTTGAATTCCGATTCCTTTCTGATGACAAAAATATGAAGAGGCAGCGGACAGATGAAACTAGGTACCTCAGTGTCAGTACTGTTTGGAACATTTTCTATCGGCTTCATCCGCGTCTGATATGAATGAAATGGGTCCATCCGGACGCTGATGTCGGGATCATCAATATCCCTGTGACTCCCTGTCAGCGACAGAACAGCCGAAGGGCACAACAGGAACAGGAAAACCCGGAACCACTCATCCAGACAAAAATAGAATATGTGGGAAAATATTTAAAGTGTATTTTCTTTGAACTGTTTTCAGAGAGGCCCCATGACACGACTTTCCCTTACTCTTTCTATACAAGCTGACTGAGGCTTTGTGTTTCCAGAATTTCCCGTGTTTGTTTCCAATGCCAGCTTTTGCCACCTCGCTGACATTATAACACAACTTTGATTGAGGCAGCAGTCAGAGCTTAGCCGAATATAGGCTCTCAGATAGAAATGCAGCCTCCGACAGAATCCAGACGGGAAGAATAATTCAACGTCCAGTAGTAGGCATGGTGACACAGTCAGGTGTCTGTACCGGTGTCAGATGTGAATATAATGTAATACATTTTAGTGTATTTATAGTTATGTGGGAAATATAAAAAAAAATCACAGTATTGGTAGCTATGAATTGATCATTATTAATTATTAATAATTAATTGATTAACTATTAATTAATAATTAACTATTAATTGATCAACAACGACGTCATTGTGTTTCCAGCAACTGCTTTACTTTCTGTCACACCCGAAAACATTTATTAAAAATCCTCACGTTTCGTGATTCAACAGGGAGCTCATCACATTTTCTGAATCGTACCCAGTAATCGATTGTTTGATCATTACTCGTTACTCACACAGCCGCTCATATACCAATGCAGACTATCAATTAGCATCATCTCCCCGACCCTATGAACATAATATCTGCAAATGCAGTGTAGCTGCTTCGAGACCAATAGCACAGAGACCAGAGCGTCACATTATTGAACACAAACCGCTGGAAGATATCTGCCTGTCCCATTGAGGTCCTCCGATGTTGGCGGATTCGCTGAATTCTTACAGTGGTTTATTTTTAGATCCAGATAGCAGAATCCACAGTTGCTGTCTTTGATTCCATTCCTAGAATGTCGAATACTAGGACTCGACATGCGGCTGTGGAAACCAGCGACAGAAACAATCATTACATTGGCATTAACTTCAATTCCCACCAACGGCATCCGATACCGCAGCTTACCGAGAATTCCAAAAGCTGAAATAAAAGGATAGTAAACTTCTCCTATCCGCAAAAGGACTGGATAACCCATTTCCGTGATAAACTGCCGATTCTGTTGCTTCTGAATTCACAGCTCCTTCAGAAACTCTGAGCTAATTTATTCAAAACGGCCTTGATTTATAGAAATGATCAGTCTCCAGAGACACTGTTATGCCGCTGACTGACTACAGACACTGGAACAATCATGGTAATTCAGCACCATTCATTGTCTCTGATGAAAATATTGGGCCGATAGGAGACTACTACTAAATTCCTAGGCATTACCTCAGCGGTTGCTCACCTAGTGGGAAGAATGTCGGAGATCCATTGACAAACACCCGAAGCAACCGCATTTACAAATATCTTTTTTTTGTCCGCCAAATATCAATTTGCAAAAAGAGTTAAATGGCACGTCCGATGCATAGCATTTCTCAATGTAGTTTTCCATATTCAGCACTATGCTGGCGACACACACTCACGGGGTGACAGTGCTCAGATGACCACGATGCTGATGTACAAATCATGAGTTAATTTGCAGATGCTCGAAATTCAAGGTACCACACACAAAGTGCCGGTGCAGAGCAGCCGCTCCTCTCCGACATACAAGGTGTGTTACAGAGCACAGAGACACCGACTGCTCACTAGTTCCACAGTTTCAGAGAGCAGAGAAATTCAGAATCAGTCCCACACTAAACCTAAGTCCCAGACGCAGATTACCAATACAACGGTTACACCGAACGGCAGATGGTCAATATTTCCTTTGTATTCTGCACCACTGTCCTACAGGTAGAGACACAGACCCAATCCCAAATTCCTACCCACGGGGCTGATAGTGTCATTGTAAGTTCAGCAGTGGACATTCAGGTGGAAAATTGGGAACTGATGAATGTGGCATTGGAAGAACTTAAGGAAGGATTGGATAAGCACATGGGGTTCTGGGTAATATACGTGTGTGTTAAATAGTCAGCAGGACAATGTCAGATAGAGGAAATAAATGGACCACTTCCAAACCTTTAGGTAACTCTGTGATTGTGGTAGAGACCCCAACTGCTCACAGTCTACAGTGGAGATCTGGAAATGAGGACCGATGTTATTATATCCACGTCAGCTGTTGTACAGAGCTGAATAGCAGGGTTAGTAGTGGGAAGGGCGCAGCGAGGGCGTGGGGGTGTAGACAGAAGGAGTGAAGGTGTAGCAGACGGACAAAATATGGGGTTATTTGAGGTCATTCACGCCCAGAGGGACAGAGTAGAAAATCAGTACTTACATGGGGCCAGATTGACCGGTTCGGAGGGATCTGACGGCCCTTGTCAACAAATCACTAAGAATTAACATTCAGGTACAGTAAATAATAAGGGGGCCTTACAGTTTATTTATGTTGTGATACAGGAGAATTGGAGAACAGTTATAGAGATGTCTTACTGGGAGTTGCCCGGCGTGGTGTGGTGAGAATGCACCCTGAATATTAAAACCAGGTCTTGTCACCCTTCCTTGTGAAACTTATCCCTGTTGAAGGGGGGGGGGAGTGAAACTATCCCTCACACTGACTGTATAGTTCCGAGTATGGCACACTTGTTGAGTGCGGGGAGAGTGAGTCTGCATTCCTTGGAATTCTGAGGAGAATTGCTGAGATTTTTCAGATCAGTCAGACCAACTGCAGGGAGGACGTTTCTCCTGAATGAAGATTATATTGCCATGTGTAACAATCCCAGAATGAAGGAACGGATATTCAGGAAGGAGTGGAAAACCAATGTCCTTATTCAGTGATTCTCATTTCAGTTAAAACATACAACAGTGCAGGCCAGGAGGAAGCCAGTTGGTCTGTGGTGTTGGGCTGTCGTAAGTAAGCCAGTGATGCTCATTAAATTAATCCCTCTGCCTGAATGCACATTGAGTATTGCGTTCCCTAAGAAAGTCATCCCTGAAACAGAGAGAGCGACGGGACTATTTCTTACACTGAGTTGACAGCTTCAGGAAATGACAGGCTGTCTTTGTGAGGGGAGAGTGATTGAGCTGGGTCTGGAATTGTGAGGATCATTGATGGATTCCTTCAGTTAATTCCGACCGATTGCTGGGAGGATGGTTCGCTTGAATGAAAATTCTTTTACAGTGGGTTTCAGACGCAGAATGAAGGGTATACAATTCACAATGGAGTGGAAAATAAATTTCCCTCATCAATGATTATTTCTCCAGTTAGACATTGCGGTCCAGGAAGAGACACTTAGTCTGTGGTGGTGGGCTGATATGATTAAGTCGGTGATGCATAATTAAGTAAATCTCCCTGCCCGCGGTTTGTCTATACAAACACCCAGACACCCGTAAACCTCTGTTTTGTTTTATTTTAAACATTTCCCCCATAAATCTCCTTCGAACATTTTCCTTTCTCATCTCAACTGCATGTCCTCTCTTGATACTGTGAGAAATGTTACATTTGCTTACTGTATTTATGACACTTATAAGACTCTCTATCTCCCCTTGGTGCCCCGCATTCTGGAAAGAATAACACAAGTTCGTGAAAATCCTCCTTTTAAATCTCTTCCCTATAAACCTCTTCGAAACTCTTTCCGAAGCCTTGGTCTCTATTTTATAACGGGGCAACCGAAGCAAATTTTAAACTCCAGACGGAACCTAACCAGAGATTGATAAAGCGTCAACATCACTTCCTTTCATGACAATAAGGATCCTGTCAGTTATTGCCTTGGCTTCTGCCATTCCGGAAAGAGCAATTCAATTTCGTGCAATTTCTGCATCTTGAGGCCTTGTAAATATCCTCCCAAAGTCCCCTTTATAGTCTCCAGTATTCCCTTTCCAAATCCTTGCCATCCACCCTATAATGGAGCGACTGAAGCTGAATGCAATATTCCACATGCCACCTGACCAGAGTTCTATAGAAAACGGGTGTTCTCTGGACAAGGACGAAGCGACGGGAATGTGCTGGTTCTGCAATTTCCCGACAAGCAGCAGGTGGGGGAGTGCTGTAGGACGTTTGCTGTGCATGTGGACAGGTGTATAGAGTGATCAGCCGAAGTGAACCGCCACAGCACCTCCTCCCTCAAACACAATGAACTTGCCCGTCAGGAAGCTGAGCATGAAATTCACATTCCGGGTAAACAGGACTAGCCACAAATGGACGAGCGAGAACGAAGGGGTCAATGAGGAAAATACCAGATTAATTAATTGCTTAAGGGTTTTAATTATAATAAACATGAGCGAAAGTTACGATCATGGGGCGATAGTTTGACTAAACGGCGGGTAAATATGTTTTTGTCCAAACTGGCGATGACCCGAGGAAGTGTATCCTGTTCCCATTGGAGTATCTGGAGAGACGGGGCCATGGGTCGGCCATACTTTCAGAGCAGAGCGGAGTCAAGCAGAGAGTGCTGAATTGCAAGTCGAGTTTCCCGTAACTGACGCCAAAGACTTTAAAGACAAGCTGATCTCGTTTCTGCGGAGTGAGGCGAAGGAGCTGTCTGATATGAACGATCTAATGATTCATTCAGCAGTTGATTTAAATTATGAACTCGGTTTGACTTTACATCTCTGGCTGATGAATGCAGAGGGATTTCTTCGCAGAGCCAGTTTTGTAGGCTTGGAATGTTCGGTGGCATCAAGCCCACATCCGACGGGGATGAAGAATATGAGGCTTGGGCTGAGCAGACTTCTCAGTTACTGGATGAATAATATGAGAAAACTGAGACTGGTAGAGAGATTAAATGGTCCGTCTGCTGATATAGCGAGTTTACCAAAGGCATAAAATGTATTGCCTCGTCAGCGAGTTACCTGCAAGCTCAGGAAGATGCTATTGACACTGCAGAAAGCGCAGCCGATAGGAGGATGAAGTTTAGCCACTAAATTGCTTGCCGACATTTTCAGATTGGTGAAGCTGCTGCTCTGTTTGATCTACAAAAGGATGCATTCAACTATTTGAGAGATATTGAGGAAGAGCAAATTGTGAAGAGCGGGTTGTCACATGACGGGATTGCTCTACTTAATCGAATGTCCCGAAAGATGAGGCCTCCTCCATCATTATAATGAATTACTCAGAGAAGTTAGAGAGCAGGAAAACAAGATGGAGGAGTAGGAGGCCCCCATCGTCTGGGCAAAGTTCCTGGTTGTGGGCTCTGTTGTTAAAGCGCCCTTAACGTCACACAAATGCGGGTTATGCAGGTCGTCGTGAAATATCTGACGACCGACGTAATTATGAAGATATCGTTTGCAGCCGCCACCAAACACCAAGGGCCAATAGGATGTCCGACCCACTGGTGCGATGTACCGAGGCGAGGGCTGCTACTGAGCAGCGTCCTTAGAACAGTGCAGTGACCAGTGTTTTCTGTTGCAACTGAGGGGAGTATAGACATTTTAACTGGTAGAGCGAAAGACAGGAAAGTCTTCGGAAAGTTAATCAGCGGTTAATCAAATAACAAAGCAAATAGGTAAAACTACAGAGGGACACAGTGAAGGAACGGGATGACGTTTTCTAGTGGATACGTTACTATCAGTGTATCAAGGCTCAGACTAAAGTTAAAAAAAATATTCCCGAAGGGTTAGTGGGACCAAGCTCTGATGTATCTAGACGAAGTGAAGGAGTTTATGTTAGAGCCATAACTGACCACTGGTTCTGAAGTTGCTTTGCTTTGTAGATCCATTTTCATCCGATGTTTGACGCACTTGCCATTGGCGCCAGTGTGTGCCCTTGATATTCCGCGGCTTAGTACTGATAGATACCCCTCCGATGGTTACTTTTCGTCGAAGCTGGAGTTTATGGAAACATATGTTGGAGTAACTGAGACTATTGACACAACAACGTTGTTGAGCCCGGATTGGATTGAAAAGGATGGGATTTTTATTCTTGTGAGAAGGCGCCAAGGAGAATGAGAAGCGAGAAATACAGAGAACTTTTTGAACACCTTGTCCATTCACCCCGTGTTCAGAGAGGCTTTTGAGAAGGTGCAAGTTCCTGTTAAATATGATGATGAGCGGAAAAGAGGAACTGTGAGTTCTGTCATGTATACGATCTGGGAACAGCTAGAGCAACAGGAAAACCTACATTTGCTGAAATTTTCGAAAAGTGGAAACAAGGATTGACTGATAACATGTTGGAACGCGAAGACGCCTTTTCCAATGGAAAATCGGAATTTGAATTCGCCACACTGTTAGAGCAATCGAGGGAACCCTTTTCCGAGAGAGGTTTCGCCGACTGGTTCCAGCAGGGGATCAAGATATTTATCAGCTACTGAAGTCACCGAAGGAAGCTAAGTTTAGTCATGGAGCAGGAGCGCTTATGCCGCCCTGAGACACGACTGATGGACACGGGGAGACACGGTCCAGTAGTCAGCCGGGAGACACGAGTGTCAGACACGGGGAGACATGGTCCAGTAGTTTACCGGGACACATTAGTGATAGACACAGGGAGACACCATCCAGTAGTCAGCCGGGAGACACGAGTGTCAGACACGGGGAGACATGGTCTAGTAGTTTACCGGGACATATTAGTGATAGACTCGGGGAGACACCATCCAGTAGTCAGCCAGGAGATATGGGTGATAGACATGGAAAACACGGTCCAGTAGTCTGTAAGGGTCACAAGCGCTGATTTAATGCGCAAACCATTCGTTTTCCTGAATCCCCGAGAGTAGAGACCCAGAACCGTCACATGCTTCTCGCATGACAAAGCTTTCAACCCTGGAGTGATTTTCATAAACCACCTTTGAACCGTCTCCGGTAACAGCACACCCTGTCTAGGACTAGGTGCTCCAAACTGCTCACAGTACTCAATGGGCATTTCATCCGAAATCTACATCGCTGCATCCATATTCCATTCCTCTCGAAATGATCGCGAACATCGCATCGGCCTTCCTCACCACTTTGGCAAACTGCATATTAACATTTTGGGAATACTGTGCGAGGAACTGGAGTCCATTTACACCTTAGATTTTCCAATTTCCTCTGCGTTGAGAAAAGAGCCTTCTATTTTATTTCTTCTGCTTAAGTGCAGGACCATATGTTTCCTGACAGTATGGACTATCTGCAACTTCTTTGCCCATTCTCTTAATCTGTCTCCGTCCTTTTGTAGCCTTTCTGCTTCCTACAGCTATCCTGCACCTCCACCTATGTTCATCCTGACCGCAAACCTGTCCGTATGATCATCAATTCCAACATCCAATTCATTAACATATAAAATAAAAATATTCATCCATCCATCAGGTCTACTGTATCCTGCATTTCTGCCTGATATTGTGCTACCTCAATTGCAAAACTCTTTACATATCATCTCGTACGCCTATATTGTCTAACGTTTGTTCTTATAACTTTCGAAATCATGTTTACTATCAGAATTAAATGTTTGAGCTTTACTTGAATAATTTAAAATCGTGCATGTTCGATCCTCTGTCAAGGTGTAATTCATCTGAGAAAAGAGTAAGAAATTACTTAAGAAATAAATCAGGAGGGATAAAAGAAGACATGAGGTTGCTTTTCCAGTCAGGGTGAAGGATAATCCTAAGGTATGTTAAGAGCAAAAGGATATTTAGAGATAAAATTGGTCCATTTGAAGATCAGAGTGGTCGGCTATAAAATAAATGGGAGAGATATTAAATGTTTTTTTTGCATCTGTATTTATTAAAGAAGCTGGAATGGAGTTTATGGAACCAAGGCAAACAAGTAGGGAGTTCATGGAATTCATATAGATTAAATAGGAGGAGGTGCTTGCTGTCTTGAGGTAAATCAGAGTAGATAAATCCCCAGGACTTGACAGGACATTCCCTTGGACGTTGAAGGAGACTAGTTTCCTGGCAGGGGCCCTGGCAGAAATATTTAAAATGTCGATATCCACGGGTCAGCTGCCGGAGGATTGGAGGATAGCTCATCTAGTTCCGTGTTTAAAAAGGCTCAAAAAGGAAGCCGGGAAATTATAGGCCGGTAGTAGGTCAATTATTGGAAGGAATTTTAAGAGATAGGATCTACAAATATTTGGATAGACAGGGACTTATTAGAAAAAGTCAGCATGGCTTTGTGCGTGGTTCGTCATGTTTAACCAATCTATTAGGGTTTTCCGAGGAGGTTACAAGGAAAATGGATGAAGGGATGGCAGTGGATGTTGTATACATGGACTTCAGTAAGGCATTGACAAGGTCAAGCACAGGAGCTTAGTTAGAAAGATTCAGTCACTAGGTATTCATGGAGAGGTACTGAATTGGATTAGACATTGGCTGAATGGAAGAAGCCAGAGAGTGGTAGTGGAGGATTGCTACTCTGAGTGGAGGCCTGTGACTATGGTGTGCCACAGTGATCAGTGCTGGGTCCATTGTTATTTGTCATCTATATCAATGATCAGGATGGTAATGTGGCAAATTAGATCAGCAAATTTGCAGATGATATAAAGATTGGAAGTGTTGTGGACAGTTAGGGAGGTTTTCAAAGCTTGCAGAAGGATTTGGACCAGTTGAATGAATGGGCTGAAAAATGACAGATGTAGTTTAATGCGGACAAGTGTGAGGTATTGCACTTCGGAACGTCAAACTAAGGCAGAACATACAAGGTAAATGGTAGGACACTGAGGAGTGCAGTAGAACAGAAGGATCTGAGAGTACAGCTACATAATTCCCTGAAAGTGTCTTTCAGGTAGGTAGGGTTGTAAAGAAATATTTTGGTACTTTGGCCTTTATAAATCAAAGTATTGAGTATAAGAGTTGGAATGTAATGGTGAGGTTGTACAAGACATTGGTGAGACCGAATCTGTAGTATTGGGTGCAGTTTTGGTCACCTAATTACAGGAAGAATATTATTAAGGTTGAAAGAGTGCTGAGAGGTTTACAAGGATGTTGCCGGGTATATGGATGAGAGGGGATTAGAGGGATGTGACCCATGTGCATGTCAGTGGGACTAGGCAGAAAACTGGTTCGGCACGGCCAAGAAGGACCAAAAGGCCTTTTTCTGTGCTGTAATGTTCTATGGTTCTATCTGGTTGTCTCTGAGACAGGTTTTATTTAAACAAACTCCAATGTGCTTCGTAGTCGCCCTGGATTATTACGTAAAATAACAAAACTGAGGTACAGAGAAAGGTTTATTCCCTGGAGCATAGGAGAATGAGGCGTGATTTGATAGAGGTGTATACAATTATCATGGGTATAGATAGAGTGAATGCATGCAGGCTTTTTTTTCCACTGAGGCTAGGGGAGAGAAAAATAAAACAGAGGTCATGGTTTAAGGGTGAAGGGGGGAAAGTTTAAAGGGGGGCTTCTTCATCTGGAAAGTGGCGGGAGTGTGGAATGAGCTACCAGATGAAGTAGTGAATGCGGGCTTACTTTTGACATTTAAGAAAAACGCGGAAAATATGGATGAGAGGGGATTAGAGGGATGTGACCCATGTGCATGTCAGTGGGACTAGGCAGAAAAATGGTTCGGCACGGCCAAGAAGGACCAAAAGGCCTCTTTCTGTGCTGTATTGTTCTATGGTTCTATCTGGCTGTCTCTGAGACAGGTTATATCTAAACAAACTCCAATGGGCTTCGTAGTCGCCCTGGATTATTACGTAAAATAACAAATAATATTGATATTATCATTATTCTTTCACTTGACTTCACACAGTTTGTTATGTTACACATATCGAGTGTTTTGGCCGTCCTGTCAGTGCGGTCCTTCACGGATTTTATTGTTTCTTTGGTGCCCGCGGGAAAGTGAATCCCATTGTGCATAGTGATATCTGTATATAGATAAGCTATGATGCGAAATTTACTTTCTGCTCTGAATTTTGAACCAATTGGGCCGAAGGCTATTTTCCGTGCTGTGCGATTTAAAACATCTCCATTGCAAAACAAGGAAGGGTGGCCTGTTAAACAACAAAAAGTGAATATAATCCGGTCCGGAAAGATTAATCTGATTTTCCCAAATCCAGAAAGGTGTTAAACGCACGTTACTGAGCTCCACGGCAGATATACGCTTAAGAACGACGATGCAAAATGCCGTTTCAATATAGAGTCCAACAATATGTCTGAATGGCCCCGTTGTCAATCTGTCCAAACAACAGCCACGGCTGAGATGGTTACTCAGACACTCTTCAACAAGACCTCTTTCTCATAAAACTCCACAGCCTGAATCCCATGTAATGTGACCCGTAGTTCTGCTCTCGGTTGTGAGTAAAACAAAATCTTAATCTTAGTTGCTTTTTTCTCATACTTCCAAACAGACCATGCCTTGATCGCTGCAGTAAAATTACAGTGATTGCATTTTAAAAACATCACGTGAAAAACAGTGTATTTGTCAGGAGTGGTGTTCGAACCCACGCCTCCATTTGGAGACCAGAATACTCGCGTAAACTAGAACGCGTTTGTCCCGCCTTAAGTCTGGCGCCTTAGCACTCAGCCACCCTGACCGCCCTGCATTACTGTCTCCGCATGCGAGATAAATAGCTGTACTTCGGAATAGTGGGAATGACTGTTTTGATGAGAGGGTATACATACAAACATACACTATATCTTGGGATTTTAAATGAATATGGACGTGATGCATTTTCTCAGTTTGCCGAACATGTGCGAAATTAGAGCGTACAACATCACAGCACTGGAATTGTGCTGCACCCCGTTCAGGCCATCCTCCAGAGAAAGGATGACGAGGTTTCGGAGAGTGTGCATAAAAGCATCTCCAAGATGCGACCTGATTTAGACGGTTTGTCTAAATTTTAACGAAAATTTGTACAAGCTTTTAGTTTTTCTCTGGAGCATCGGAGGTGAGGGGGGATGTGATAGAGGGTTCTTAGATTTTGAGGCATAGATAATGGTATAGCATGCAGAAGTTATCTCCATTGCAGGGTTTACATGTTCTAAAACGATCCACTCTTAGGGCATACAATTCAACTAAGAGGGAATCGTTTTAAAGAAGATGTGCCAACACCCTGTCACTCAGTGTTGGCAAGACCAAGGACTGATTGTTGTCTTCAGCAGAGGGAAAACCAGAGGTCCTTGTGACAATTCTCCTTGGAGCATCAAAGGCGGGGCGCGTCAGTAACTTTAAATTGCTGATATAACTCTTTACTTTCTTAGGAGACTGCGGTGATTCAGCATGACATCAAAAACCTAGAGGAACTTATATAGATGTGTCGTAGAGAGTATATTATCTGTCTGCATCAAGACGTGATACGGAAATACCATACCTTTGAAGGAAAATCTTAAAACAAAGTTAGTGAATTTGTCCCAGTATATCACGGGAAAAGCACTCCCAAACATTAAACACATCCACATAAAACCTTGTCATAGGAAAACAGCATCCACCGTCTGAGGTCTGAGGTCTGAGGTCGTCTGAGCATGCTCTTTGTGCGCTGCTGCCATCGGGTGGATGGGACAAGAGCCTCAGGACTCGCATCACCACCAGTGACTACCAATCAGCAATCAGACCTTTGATCAACAGGTGATAATGTACGCTCACGTGCCCATCTATTGAATATTCCGACAAACAAACATTTCACTTTAAAAACTATTTTATATTGAATAGCTGAGCATGCCAGGAGAAACACAGCAGACCAGGCAGCATCTGTGGAAAAGCGTAAAGTGTCGACGTTTCGGGCCAAGATCCTTCACCGTGAAATTGTTTCTGAATAAATCACTTACCAGAATTCGCTATACGGTGATCTGTTCTAATGCGAAGAACAGTCTCAAAAACAAAAAAAAAAAATATCCTCCAACCGTTTTGCTAATCCACTTCAACAACCCAGGTTGTGTTTGCAGAAATAACATTATCTCGATTCAATACTTAAAGACAAATTTTGTCAGGAGTGGGATTCGATCGCAAGACCCCAGATGGAGACCAGATCCCTACCGTTTGTCGGAAGAGCTTTCATTCCTTGAGTCTGGTGCCTTAGAACACTCGGCCACCTCTGACAATTTTTGAGTTGTGTTTGAGAAGGGAATGAATGCCTGATTTGTAAGCAAAGTTATATACACATGTACACGCATATCGTCCTGCCAATCGGAAATGAAAGCAAGAGTGTTACAGTTTTCTCAGGTTAGGGATCTTCTGTGGAAAATGAAGCTGTTAAAAATTTACAAATCGAAGACGCGTGAGACGCGTTTCGGCAAGAATTTGGGAAGGACGTTTGTTTGGATGGATAATAATGCCTGGAAGACTAATTGTTTTCACATTTAGGGAAGCGGAGAAATAATCGTTTATATACAGGACTGAATCTGAAAACATTGGGTTTGAGGTTCAATTATACCGGCATCTCTGCTTTACAGTTAGATATTGGTAAGTAGACTATAAGGTCCAATAATATGATTGTGGATGAAACCGAAGATTTGACAATTCTCACAAGAACATAAGAGAAGTTGCAGAAAGGTCTGCATCATCATTCCAACCTGAATGAGTTATTACAGTCAGAATGCTCAGGGTTGGGTGACTTCCGGGTTGAGCATGGCGGGAGTAGGTGCGTGTAAGTGTGGCTCCCGATTTTTATTCAAAAACTACCTGTTCTTCGTTGTCGTATGCTCGATATAACTGAGCATTTTGAACAACCCGGGAAGTTGCTGGACCTGGACGTGGCAAACAAAATGCAGCTTCGAGGTCAAACAGGGGGAAACGATAACGAAGCCTCGAGCAAAAAAGTTGATGTTACAGTAATGGCGCCGATGCACGCTGTTGGACTTGCGCTACCCGATGACTTGGAGAGGATTCGCTTAGTTATCTTTAGCCTATATAAAAAAGTAGAATAAGTTTTGGTATAAATTCTAAGGAGGTAAGCCGTCCTAGATTAGTTAGAAGGTTTGGTTTGTGGGGAAAACACTGGTAGCTTTTGTTTGTAATGCCTACGATCATCCTCAGTTGGGGAGGTAGATCTAGGTTTCGGGGATTAATCGTTTTTTTCTTGTTTGTATGAAGGGTTGGGAGAGTTTTTGGGGGGAATTAACATTGTGGCTAGTTCTTTTGTGTGTTACGGATTGGCCAGACTGTCTTTTCATTGTGCGTATTGCGAGTAGTTGTGCCCTCGCATTGTTTTGGATTGTGGGCCCTGTGTGTCTTTTGATACATGAGGGCTGCAGATGGAGGCCACCCTGTGAGGTTTCTTTTCTGGAAAGTAAAGGGGCTCAGTGATCCTGTTAAAAAGAGATAACGTTTTCTCTCATCTGAAGCAATCAAAAGCAGATATTGCATTTCTACAAGAGACACATTTAAAAGTGAAAGACCATAATGGACTTCGTAAAGCATTGATTAGTCAGGTTTTTCATTCCAGATTTAATAGTAGGTCTCGGCTCTTAAACTCGATCCCACTACTGATGAAGGCCAATGTCCCTTACGCCTTTTACCCACAGGGTCAACCTCCGCAGAAGCTTTGAGTGTCCAATGGATCCGGACCCAACAATCTTTCTGATCCGCCACACAGCCAAGAGTCCTGCTATTAATGTTGTACACTGCCATCATAGTTGACCTACCAAAATGAACCACGTCACACATATCTGGATTGAACTCCTTCTCAATTAGTGTCATTAATTTCTATTAGGCCTATGTCCCCCTCAAATTCTCCTAACGATGTACCTGTACAAATATCTTCTAAACATTGTAAACATTAAGTGTCTGGTACTTTCACAGCGCACATTATATACTATCCTTCAGCTTTAAGATTCGGGTGGTGGGATGTATAACTTCACATTCACGAACACCGAACTGATTCACAAAATACGGACAATATTAATGACTCTAGAACTCATATTCATGATATCTATCGTCTATTCGTTTTCTCAGCTTAAGCTGGTAAAACATGAAGTACGGACATAGACAAGCCCACTCATTTCTCAATTGCTAGGAACTTGCGGACTTTTAATTGTGTTCTGATAGCATTGGTAATTTCAGGAAGTTACATCAGTTTTGCTGTGTCTATCTGGGTAGGTATGCTATTGTGAAGAGATGCTTAGATGATACTAGATATACATTACTGTTGGGGCAAATTATACCTTGTTCAGGATTTTTAGTTTTTCAATTTCTTGTTTTAATTCGGCATATTTCTGCTGTTTATCATTTATTAAATTCACTATGTTATGTGTGTTAGGAATGGCCACTGTACGTTCAGTTAGCAAGTAGTTCTTGCTTGTCTGTATCCTGTTTTATAATGTCGAGACTGTTAAAATGGATTACCCATAATAATAATAATAATAATAATAATAATAATAATAATAATAATAATAATAATAATAATAATAATAATAATAATAATAATAATAATAATAATAATAATAATAATAATAATAATAATAATATTTTTTTCGTTTGCACAGTTTGCAGTCTTTTCGACATTTGTCATGGAGCAGAAGTGAGTGAAGTTGCCATGACCATGGGGAAGGTGCATGGGAATCATAAAGTTCTGAATGTAGATACATCACCTGGAACGGATGGTCTACATCCCAGCCTTCTGATAAAGGTAGCTGAACAGATTGTGGAGGCATTAGTGATGACTGTACGAGAATTATGAGACTCTGGCATGGAGCTGGAGGATGGTAAATTTGCAAATACCAATCCATTCTTCAGGAAAAAGGAGAGCAGAAAGAAAGGAGTTTATAGGCCATTTCATCCGACTACAGTGGTCGGGAAGAAGTTGGAGTCGATTGTTAAGCAAACCTGGAAGCATTTAATAAAATAGGATGAAGTCAGCATGGTTTCCTTAACGGAAAATTTTGCTGGACAACTTTGTTGGACTTCTTTGAAGATATAGGGTAGACAAAGAAGAATCAGTGGATGTTGCGTACTTGGAATTTGAGAAGGCATTGCAAACACGAGAAAATATGCGTATGCTGGGAATCCAAAGCAAAACGCAGAAAATATGGGAGGAACTCAGCAGGTGAAGCAGCATCTATGGAAAAGTGTAAACAATCGACGTTTCAGGCCGAGACTCTTCTGCAGATCCGGGAAGAAGGTGGGAAAATACCTGAACAGGCAGAGGGCAAAGATGCATGCCAGAAAATAATAATTGAAGCCGAGAAATTGGGAAATGGAGTTTAGGTAAAGGTTTGGAGATGCAAGAATCTGATAGGACAGAAGAGTGGACAATCAGAGAAAGGGAAAGGGTAGAGGGGGAGGGGATCTCATTGAAACTTATCAAATGCTGAAAGGTTTCAATAGAGCGAATGTCAAGAGGATGTTTCCTGTGGTGGGTGAGTCGAGATATAGATGGCACAGCCTCAGAAAATAGGGACGTCCATTTAGAACACAGATACGATTAATTTATGTTGACAGAGTGTGGTGTATCTTTCGAATTCATTACTATAGACTTTTGTGGAGGCCAGATGATTGGATATATTTAACGCAGAGTTTGATGGGTTCTTGAATAGTTGGGGCATGAATAGTTACGGGAGAAGGCAGGGCATTGGGACTGAGTGGGTAATGGAACAGTCTTGATGAAATCGTGGATCAGCTCGCTAGGTTAAATGGAGTAATCACAGGTTAGCATGGCATGACAGAAACATACTTTCATATTAAGTTTACTTTCATTGCAGCTGTCATTGACAAACGGATTGGATGGGGCACAATTTATTAAATATCTCCAAGAAAGTCTACTCCAACTAGTTGGCCCAACTAGACAGGGAGCAACACTAGACCTCCTCTCTGGAAATACAACTGATCACGTGACTGAAATGTGACTGAGGGAGCTTTTCTGGAACAATGACTATGCTTGTTAGTCACGGAATACCGGGGCTCCAGTGAGTTGGACCAATCTTTAACGAACAAAACCAAATCAACAAAATTGTTGGGACTCACTCTGTTTATTCGGTACATCATATCGCTTCACGGTGTTCAAGAGGGCATAGTTTAAAGGTGTTTGGAAGCAGGTACAGAACAGATGTCAGGCATAAGTTTTTCTTTACGCAGAGAGTGGTGAATACGTGGAATAGGCTGCCGGCAGCAGTGGTGGGGGCAGAAACAATCCGGTATTTAAGAGGCTCCATGGAGTTTAGAACAATTGAGGGCTAGAGGTATGACTCGGTATTTCTCAAGTAAAGACATGTTCGACACAGCTTTTTGGGACGAACGGGCTGTATTGTGCCTGTAGGTTTTCCATGCTTCTATTTGTTCAAACACTTAGGCAGCGTCGATGCGATTAGGATTCAAATGCTATGAAAAGCTGCTTGCATCATCTCCTAAAGCATTGTGTTCCAGATTGTAAACACGCTCTGTATGAAAGAGGAAGTTCTTCCTCCGATGCTCTTTAAACTGCACAGTCCTTTGCTTAAACGACATGTTGCACAAACCTCTGCATGGATTCATAGAATAAGTCCTTCAACCGTCTGATCCAATCGACCTGAGCTCGTTCCGTTTGCCCGCATTTTCTCCATATTCCACTGAACCACTCATTCCCGTGATCCTGTTGGAATGTCCTTTGAACCAGGAATTGAAACTACCCCATCAGTTTCTTTGGCAGCTTTTGCCACATAAAATAACTTCCTATGTTGTTCCTATGTTCCCCCTGTCTCCTTAACATTGGTCTCCATTCACCTTCATTCTCCGTCCTACACTCTCTGTTCTACTAAAAGTCCTCCGCAGTCTTCAGTGTTCTTTCCCCACCACATGCTTCGTATTGTTTCAGTGAAACCTCCAGTCCCCCTGAACACCCAGGAATATCTGAATTTGCCATACTTGTCCTTCACCTATATGGTGAATATGGTGAATATGGTGAACCTGAACTCTCACTACATCGCTCTGAAATGACTCCTATTTCCCAAATGTGGAGGTACCCGCAGGTAACATCTCCACATACACATCTACCAGATATTCCGTATGATAATATAATGTGCCTTAATTTCCAGGCTATTCTTAACTTTCTGCCGCTTTGCAGATTAATGACATACTTATATAAATAGGTGATAGAACTGTGCAAAATTCTTTGTGATCTCAACAATGACCTAAATATTTTCAACATGATGTCCACATCCCGGACTGATTTAAAACATCTTAAATTCTGTACTGGCAAGTCTCAAATCCCTCGTTCACTGACGCTTCACCCACTCCCGGCCCTGCATGAATATTACTACCAAGGCACAGGCACAGAAGCTCCCCAGAGCGCATTTGAAAAATTCCACTCCTCACACTTTTAAACAATGTTGATTCAATTAATTTTGTTGAAATGCACATTTGCTGCAACCCAGTTCCCATGACATCTCTGTTTGATTTACAAGGAGATATATTTCTCCATCTCCCACCAACTGATGTGATATTTAGTGTATAATTCCAGCAACATGATTACTATTTTTTTATTTCTAATCTCTATTTGCCTGGCTTCATGTGAGGAAACTTGTGAGACATCCTACGTCGGTGATTGTCTCTTTGATTAATAATGGAACGTTCCCACCTTCCATGATTTCATCCCTTCCAGTCACATGTAAACCATCTTTACCAGCTTTCACGATGAAATCTGCAGATGCTGGAAATTCAAACAATAACACGCACAAAATGATGGGGGAACACAGCAGACCAGGTAGCATCTATAGGGAGAAGCGCTGTCGACGTTTCGGGCCGAGACGCATTGTCAGGACACCAGATTTCTCTAACTACCTGGATTGCATACCTTCTAGCGCCAGGAAATGATTTATATTCATGTATTCACACTTTCCAGTTCGTAATTCTAAGCGTCTGCATGTCCCAGCTCACCTGCCTTCTTTCACTCACTGGTGAATGCCGAAGAAAAGTATTATAAAGGACTTTCACTACCTCCTTGCACTACAGACACATGTTTCCTCTTTTGTGTCTTATCTCTTCGACTCTCTCTCTCTGTCGTCATCCTCCTGTATCTCACCTACCTTAACACGGTCTTCCTATGCCTTCCCATGTCCCACTTTAATTCTTCTAAGTCCATTGCTCATTCCCTCCTAGTTACATTGTGAAGTTCCATTGCCCTGCCTGTTCCTTTCTTCCAAAACCTTGAGTTTATTTATTTCTTCTTCTTGAAGAGGTGTTCACATCTCTTATCAATTAGGGTTACTTTACGGGGCCATCCGGTTCTTGCCTCAACTAAACAAGCCAATGCTGAACCCCAATAAAGTGCTCCATGAACAATATTTCTCTTCTGCATTTGAAGATTTGCATCACTTCCCTAATTCGGCTCCCACCTTCCTACACAATAGTATAAACAAAGTGCATTCCATATTGTCTGCTGCTATCCCAGTGTAAGGTATGTCGAATAGCTTTGCTCCATTGTTCTGAAATGCTGACACGCGGAGAGATCAGTTACCCGGCACATTTCGCTTTCTGGTATTAGCAAAACATGGAACGTTCACGAGTCTGCCTGCCCGCTATTTGTGCCAGGTCTCCTTCCTGTACACAACTGAGAAATTGTGTCGCATCTAAACCTTTTAAATAGAGGAATTATCAATGAATATTATTTATGTTTAAGTTGCCAGAGACAACAACCGTGTTAATGCAAGAACCCGTGCAAAATCTTTATCCCGATCTGTCACTCTCTCTCTGTGTTGCTTTTCCACTTTGGTGATGGGAGCTCTGTACAGAATACTCTCAAACGAGTGTTCTTTCCCTTCCTACTTCTGAGTTCCACTCACAGTCTATTAACATACAATCCCACCTTTCCGCAGCTCGAATACTATCACACTCTTCTTGTGTTTAAAATGCTTACCATTTATTTTCTTTTACCTGACCATGAGCATTTTGAAACATTTGAACCCCGAGATGTCCGGAAATTGTCCCTCCCCTTCTGATTGAATTAACTTTATTTCTTACATCTTTCACATACATGAGGAATAAAAATCTTTAAGTTATTTCTCCGTCTGAATGTGTAAAGTGCAATCCTAGTAATTTATAATAAGTTATAAGAA
Source organism: Hypanus sabinus (assembly GCF_030144855.1). NCBI lineage: Eukaryota > Metazoa > Chordata > Chondrichthyes > Myliobatiformes > Dasyatidae > Hypanus > Hypanus sabinus. The sequence goes on from NW_026781815.1 coordinate 1,079,879, forward strand.
ACAGAATTGTCAATGTAACATAGAAAACACTCAAAGCAGCGTGAGGTGATCAGTTTGATGGCCCGGTGGAAGAATCTGTCCCGGATCCTGTTGGTCCTGTCTTTCATGCTGTGGTAAATTTTCCCGGGTAGTTGTTGAATCTCTGCGACAGTTTGGAATTTAATCATTTCAGGGTGACCATGATTGTTTGACTTTAAGACATGTTTGCTAAGTTTAACGAATTTTAAACAGTTTTATTCTAAACCTCCGCTGAATTGCAATCGGAGTGGGTGTTATCTACACAGATGGCCATTTAACGTAAAAACGTACTTCATTCCATTCTTCAGCTCTTGTCTGAATTTCCTCTGTATCAGTGTATAGACACACGTATTGGTGCACACACTGAGTGTCTGCAACATGTACCCATATTGTTGTAGTATATATACTGGGGAACTCAGATATCTGTCCAGGTAATAGTAATTTTCCGTTTGCCATTTCAGGGCATGAACTGTATAGGGCATCCAAAACAATATGAAATTAGCTGAAATTGCAAACAACAAAATCATCGATTTATTGCGTGTTTCCACCGCGGTATCTTTCTGTTTGTCGCTGCTCTTCCGAAGCCCTCTGCGACCTCTATTTGCCGCAATTATATGTCTGACTGTTAACCCATTGAAGATAAGAATTAAGCCGATTGGCAGCAATGGTGTTAAAATGCTATCTAGTACTTCCATTCCTTTCCACACGGGTAAAGTAGCGTATTCATCCGTGAGGGCACAACGCCACGGTAGGTTGTCAATAATGACGTAAGGTTCAACAATAAAGTAAAACGGGGCACTTTTCCCGCAACTCACTATAACCACGGTCACCATAACCACCGTTGCTGTTCTCTCAGTGCAGTATCGATCCCGCAAATTTCGACAACATATTGCGATGAAAGGATCAAAGGTAAAACTGACCGTAAACCAAACAGAACAGTCCCTCGATATAATAAGTGATACGCCTGTCACTGCGCATACAGGAGTGATGAGCAGGGATCTGGAATAAATGTAGATGTGGTTGGTCTGTTCCACTAAAGAGAAAAATATAACCACGAACATATCCACTGCTGCCATTCCAACCAGGTAACGGGTGATGCATTTGGAGAGTCCGCATTTTCCCCGAGACAGGATCACAATCGCCGTTAAATTAACTACAAGAAATTTGGGAAGAAAAAAATAAAAAGAACACAGAATTATTAGCTGCAAATGTATGAATACTAGTTTTTATGTCAATGCTACGCAGGATATGATTTTTTTTTTGGAAGTGAGAAGCAAAAAATTCAATTTGTGCGAACTCTGTCCGTGCACACTGGCCGGACAATAACGGACAGAATTACCAGTGGGTTGGCGACTTTCCAACAGATTAGAACCGGACATCTGATTTCCCCGTATCACGAACCGGTGAAGTCGATCGCTGCATAAACAACACCATTTCCATTGTTTGAGGTGAAATAGCTGAACGGGTTATTTGTGGTGAAATCATGAGATTCAATGCATAAGTTACAATCTAACTTTTTATGGAAGAACAGACCTGAGTGTAGATATTCGACTGGCTGGACAGTTGAAAAAGCTACTGATCTGGAAAAACGACCACTGTCGTTTCAGAAATCCGAGCAAGGTGAAACTAGGTAATTTTACCAATACCGCCACCAAAGTAATTGACAAAACAAATAATTTAAAAAATCACATAGAAACAATATGGAGGCTGAATAACAAAACTATCAGATGTTTGAATCCTCAATTCTGGAAACACATTTCAGTCGAAGTTAGCTTCTGTGCTCAGGAAATGACCAAATAGTGCAATCGATCGAAAGCAAGGTGATGACAATACCATACATATAGTGACTTGCTCGAGTATCTTACCAGGGATACCGATCGCTACAATTGCAGGATAGAAAACGCTGGCGGTGTAGTAAATCGCTGGATACCCCATATTCCGTCAGTTGCACGGGAGCTTCCAATTGTTCATTTGGTTCAGAGTTATATGCAATTCAGAGTAATTCCACTGGGGCAATTAGCGTGGTTATAGCATCTGTCGAAGGAGGGACAACCAGCTACACAAACAGTTACATTAAATTGTATATTTCGCTCTGTAACCCTGCCATGAAATCGGATCCCTAGTGGATGTTACAAGTTGTTAACTTCTAAACAAATTATAATACTAACCATTCCAATGTACTTTCCAAGACGTCTGACATCAGCTGCTCAAATGCTGCATTGTCTGATCAGTTTTGTTTCTAACGTGGACAATCATGCGCAACAATCAACGTGGGCAATCAATTTCAAACGGATCTCGTTTGTCCCATTCAGCGGACCGCATTCGTTTCTGACGTTGAGGGCAGTATATCAGCTCGGCCAGTAAAAGAGGGTATCTTCCATTGAAGTGGAAGATACGATCTTTTTTTATCGCTTGCTTTAGTAATTTCGGTAAGCTTCAAAATGCCCAGAGATTTGAAAGGAAGAGTTCGGGAAATGAACACGCAGATTTTCCCCATTCAAGGTCTATACAATTGACTCTATAGAGAGGGTGCGTGGATACCAAAGAGGGAGTGCAGAGGAGATTTACAAGGGTGTTGCCTGGAATGGACGTCGTACCTTAGGAGAACAGGGCATTTTCTCCTTGTAGTGACAGAGGATGAGTGGTGATCTGACAGAGGTGTATACGCTGAAAGTGATTAATCGGGTGGATCGTCTGAGTTTTTGCCCCAGGGTCGAACTAGCTAACACAACAGGGTTTAGCTTTAAACTGCTTGATAATAGGTACATAATAGATTCCGGAGCAAGTTTTTTTCACACAGAAAGTGGTGTGTGTATTGAATGCAGTGCCAGTGGCGGTAGTGGAAGCGGATTCAATTGGGCATTGTAAGAGTCTTTTAGGCAAATGCATAACTATTAGAAATATAAAGGACTATTCGCGCGGGAAAGTCTAAGGAGTTTCTTGAGTATTTACATATTCGGCACAACATAGTGGACCGAAAGGCCTGCAATATGGAGCATATGCAATATGTTTTATATTCCATCGTTAGAGTGAATCTACAACTGGAGTTCATATGCACGGGGAGAAAGTTGAAATATGAAAGCAGTATATGTAGTAGAAGCTATTCACTCGGAGAGTCGAGCGAATGTGGAATGAACTGCAAGCGAAAGTGGTATATTCGGATTCAATTGTATCATTACAGTGAAGGTTGTGTCAGTACGTGGATGAGAGAGGGACGGAGTGTGCAGATAAGTGGGGTGAGGTGGAAGATTACAGAGGGATGACCTAGATGGACGGAAGAGCCTATTTCTCTGTAGTAATAATCGGTGTCTTCATGATTATCTCTGTCCAATTTCCCCATTCAATGTCTTCTCAGTTTGGTCACCAACCTAATTATTTGCAGAATAGAGGGTGTGTTCAAGCTCATCTTTCAAGCTTATTTCATTCTGATCCTGAAACCTACACTACTCCGTGCCTACTGTGGAACTAGTACCGTTGGGCAGCCCTCGGCTTATTGGAAAAACAAAGTCTCGCCACTCTCAATCCAGGGTGGAACCTGTACCAAAGTGCAGCCCCCGGTTGACTGGAGAGAGTCTCACGTCTGTATCGATCGTGGAACTGGTATTACTGGAGGATGACTCGCCTCTCTGTATCCATCCTGGAGCTGGTATCGATGCGCGATGTGCGGAACTAGTATCATCACTGTGGGCTAATTCACCACTCTGTCTGCATTGTGGAACTGGTATCAATGCGCGATGAGAAGAACTGGCATCATCACTGTGGGCTGACTCACCACTCGTTATCCATTGTGGAACACGTACTGATGCGTGGCCCTCGGCTTTTTGAGAATATCTCAGAGCTGATAGTACGCTTTTCCCTGTCACACTTTGAATATGATTTGTTAGGATGACGGCGCTGGCCTGCCCGCGTGATACACCGTTTCTTTTAAAATGCTTTCTATCAGTATTTCAAAAACAGTTGACATTTGCTGCGACAGCAAGTCATTTCATTTCCTACTCTGCCATTTTATTGTGCAGTACGGCATTAATCAATACATCCGTTTCATTGGTCAATACATCAACACTCGTACTAGTTTTGTTGGTTTCTGCGGTATTTCAGTTGTTACCAAGGCATCATTTATTATCTGTCTCCAATTGCTCCTCCGATGGCAATGATTCACTTCTCTTTTATAGGATTGCAGCCTTTCCAGTGACGAATGGGAAGAGGAAGAAAAGAGCAGTGATGAACGTAGATGTATTTCTAGGCAAAGCAGGTCTCTGACTCACACGGGGACTCTGAGATGGCGAGGTCCCATGCATCTGTGGTCATTGGTACAGACGCTGGTGATGCTGCCTAGACCAATGTGGATTGAGGGATGACGTGTTGATGCAGGTAATGGTCTTTTAATGTTTGCAATGATAATAATGCCAGAAAGGAGATTAGTAGGAAAGGTTAGAGCACAAGGGAGTGACGGGATACTTGCAGAAACCGCAGAAGGCGCTGGCGGCTGTGCTGGCAATTCTATCGTTGTAAGATTCGTTGAAGTAGGAGGAAGTTATGGAGGAGTAATGCTGGAGTTGTGTTAGGTTAAAAACATGAAGCTCTTTTTTTTTGTACTTTTGTCCAGCTATAGGAAGGATGTGGAAACCACAGAAAGGGTGCAGAGGAGATTTACAAAGATTTGCCAGGATTAGGGAGCATGCCTTATGAAAATAGGTTGAGCGGACTCGGTATTTTTACTTGGAGCGACGGACGATGAACGGTAACCTGATAGAAGTGTGTAAAAGGATGAGAGGCATTTATCGTGTGAATAGTCACAGGCTTCAGAGTCAGGAACTGGATAACTGCAACTGGATATCAGAATATATTGGTTATGTATTTATTTGTCAATGACCCCCCCCTTGCAACAAATAAAATGTAAACACACAAAATACAGACTGCAGAATCAATACCACAAATGTCTACTATTAATGACATTTATAGTACCCTGCACAAATGGAGATAGCTTTCTGTCAATTACGACTGTAAATTTGTCATCTGTCAATAACAATTACTGCCACACCCTGACAATGGCATTGCTGATCATGATGATGACGACATTTATAATCCAGGCCCATCACTGAACAGACTAATCATACTGTTCTCTCTGCACATACCAGTTACAATCAGTTACCAATGGGCATTGCTGATCATGATGATGACGACATTTATAATCCAGGCCCATCACTGAACAGACTAATCATACTGTTCTCTCTGCACATACCAGTTATAATCAGTTACTAATGGGCATTGATTTAATGTGACGAGGAAGAATTAATAAGAATTGGAGTGACCACCTTTGACCAGTGACGTGAGTAAGTGTAGGGGATGAGCTGCCCGAGGATATGTTTGAGGTGCACACTTTCAGAACATTCAAAATGTAATTGTACAGACCATGGATAGGAACGGTTTAACGGGATAAGGTTTTAAAAGGAAGAACATGAGGATAGCATAGATACTAAGAGCAGCTCGGGCTGCTGTTTCTACTTCCGATTGCACAGACTATTTACTTTAAGAACTGGAACATCAATAGCTTCTGCGATTCTGTGCATGAGCTGTGCCTCGTTTCCGATTTCGATGCCACTTGTGGCAGGTGGATTTCTATGGTCTTTCACGAAGGGCAAATTATGCAAAATCACAACTTTTACAAATGAGGTTATTTTACTTGTCGATATATACAAGGTCAGTTCGAAATACGGGACTGATGCATCTGGATAAATCGTGCCCTCCTACCCTATTTCTTTCATCCAAGGGAGTAGTATCGGGTGCCATACTCCGGATCTCTATTTTTTTTAATCACTGTGGTGTGGGATCATGAAAGGGTTCTGGTAACATCAAATTATTTTAAAATTCATTTCTTCTGTTTTCCTTTCTGATTCAACAGCTGCATGTATTTAGAAAGGAATAACGCACCGTGGAAGGATTGACGTCCGTAAAAAGCAAAGATTTATCCGTATGATATGCAATCTACTCATCAACTACCTGAAGTAAATCAGGGAAAGATCGATTATAAAGAATACCTATCAGCCATTCAGTGGTCTGACCCATTGAATACTGGAGGGAAACCACGAAGAAAGCTAAACAAGCCAAAGGACGGTTACGCCTACGCCACTTTGTCTTCCTTCCACAAGTTTTATTTACCAACTTTTAGTCATAACAGGCGAACAAAAAAATCAGATTTTTGACTAACTTCCTATTTCCTTTAAAGCTTCTAACAGGAAAAAAATACGACATTTTGCGCTCTTCCTTCTACGTTAAAAGTGATCCTATCATCTATGATACGATTTCACACAAGTTCTGATACGTTTTGCGTGTAATTCAAAAATCTCTAATAACGGGAGTATTTATCCTCACAGATTTTGCTCAACCTCTGCTCAAGTCAAGGGAAAACATTACATGTAGTTTCATAGAATATCATGCACGTCATTTCAAGGGTGGCTGTAATATCACCGGAGAGACGTCTTCTCCAGTTAACACACTTGCCGTTCAAATTGTTAGGAAATGCACAGGAGGCCTGAGCCAAAAGCAGAGCAGTGGAGCGGATTCAGCGGGGAACGATAACTTCCATAACAGATCGGAAAATAATAAAATAAGAGTAACACCAGAAGTCACAAAGCAAGGGCCAAGGGAAATTAAACGCCATTTGCAACCAGATAAACGTAATGCAGGTCGAGAGTAAGCCAGAAACTACTGGTTGAGGCCGACTTGTTCGATGATTGAACAAGCATGTTGGTTGAGAACAGTGTTGAAGAAGGCTGCAGATCAAGTGTACGGAACGCGTGGGAGATAAGGGTATGTCAGAGTGTGCAGGCCTGATAGAAGCACCAGCACCATCACCCTCCATGGCCCGTCCCATTCGGCCTTCGCCAATCCGGAATGGTCAGGTAGAACTCAATGATAAACGGTTATCAAAAATGCTGCTATGAAGGAGGAGGTCACGGGTTTGGCAAGTGAGACAGAAGTTACTGGTTAAAAAAAGCTCATAAATCATTTATTTACCAACAGCAGGAACTCTGACAATCCCTGCAGCAGAAAGGCAGATCCTAATTTCCTTGGAGAACGTCCTTTATATGTTTTGTATTTCAACCTCGGCCTATAATTGGGAATATTTCAAATAGGATTTTGAATTTATTCTGGATGCAGCATTTGCAGCGTTCACACGACTAAAAGTAATCTTTGGTAATTTTGTGCATTGGTTTTAATATTTTTGCAAATAGGATGATGTTTTGACATCTATTTGTGCTCCGAAAATCGAAAAAAAAATCCTGAATTACAGGAATCCTGAATTCTCGCCACCTGGACATTTTAAGCAGAAGACAATCCATTATATTGCTCTTCACTCTATCGGGAAGCCTCATGTTACTCAGTCTAACATCATCTGGGAATCATTTTCGCCATGTTTTCAGGTCCCGACATCTCCTGTTGTACAGGTGTCATTGAACAAATCGGAAACCTGCTCACGCACATCACTTCCTATGCAAACAACGGTATTGAAGTATTGAAAATTCAGAGAAGAGACAAACACTTGATAATGTCTCCCTGCGGGATTATTCTGACTTTGACCAAGAAAAATATATTTCATTTCCGGTTGCCGTGTCTTCGGAAGTGTTCGGTTTCATTTCATTCCCGCTGTTGCAACTTGCGCCATTCTATCAGGAATGTCGAATGTTATTGAGAGAAAACAAGAGTCACATCTAACAAGGTAATTAATGTCTTTCTGGCCAATAGCATAATCTATTGACTCTATCGAGTGGCTATACATAGTCTAATGGATTAGGAAAAGCGTTTCAACGAGCAGAATTAAAGGAACTTGAATCCTAAGGCAATTTTTTCATGGGCGGCACCGTGGATCATAGTCAGAAACTGAAGTCAGAGTTTTGAAGAAACTAGGTAGGCGTGTGTCTTATCATAGTTTCTTGGAGAACAACAAAATTCAACAGTCAGCAGTCCAATTGCTCACCATTTAATATCAAAGATTCTACACAACGTACAATATCAAATTCTTGTTCTTCAGACATCCAGGGAAACAGAAGCGTACGCGGAAGGACGGGAGTCAATACAAACTTTGGAACCCGAAAGCGTGCCCCTTATCGACCCTCATATTCACAAGCAGCAGCAAAGCATTGACCGCCCCCTCTTCCAATTACTGCAGCAAAACGCACCGTTACCCTCCACCTACCAAACAAGCAATAGCTAAGCCCCAGTGGGGCGGGGGGAACATTATCTGCGTTAAAAGAAAAATATTAATGTCAAAAAGGACAATTCAACATTGCTCTGGAGATCTCTCCCTCTTTCTCACAGGCGCAAAATCTCTGTCTCCATTCTCCATCTATTTTCATCACCTCCACGATTCTCCTTAGCACTGGGGTATACTTACATTAGTTTATTGTCACCAAACAATTGATACCGGAGCGTACAACCATTACAGAGATATTTAATTCTGCGCTTCGCGCTTCCTGAAGTACAAACGTTTGTACAAATCGAAGTAAATATAATTTAAAAAATTGAATTATAAATCATAATTAGAAAACAGAAAGCGGAAAGTACAGTAGTGCAACTCAGGTTCGGATATTTGGAAAGTACGGCCCAGATCCGTGTCAGGATCCGTTCAGCAGTCTTATCACATTTGGAAGGAAGCTGTTCCCAAATCTGTCCGTACGAATCTTCAAGCTCCTTAACCTTCTCCAGGAGGGAAGAGGGACAAAAAATTTGTTGGCTGGGTGTGTCGTGTCCTTGATTATCCTGGCAGCACTGCTCCGACAGCGTGCGGTGTAAAGTGAGTCCAAGGACGGAAGACTGGTTTGTTTGATGTGCTGGGCTAGCTTCACGATCTGCTGCAGCTTCTTCGGTTTTGGACAAGACGACTTCCATACCAGGTTGTGATGCACCCTAGGAGAATGCTTTCTACGGTGCACCTATAAAAATTAGCGAGGGTTTTCGGGGACAGGCCAAATTTCTTCAGCTTTCTCAGGAAGTAAAGGCGCCGGTGGGCCTTCTTGGCGGTGGACTCTGCTTGGTTTGACCAAGTCAGGTAATTTGTGATATTCACCACAAGGATCTTAAAGCTATCTAAATTGGAATGCGAGAAATTTTTTCTGGAACAATATCAGTCGGACGTACAAATCGGTGCAGAAATTTATTATTAATTTTCTTTTATTGATTTGTCAGCTCAGGAAATCAAAGCATGAGCATTCTCAATTACTAGAAGCAGATGTAAAGTTCGGCAAAACTATAGTGGTCTTAGGGAATCGCCCTGGAAAAAAATCTAGGTTCATTCTGATAGTTTTTTTTTTAATTGTTACTATTTTCAGTCTATTAAGAGACCCAACGAAAGATCTTGCATATGTGAACACATTGCGTCATTGTAACTTGCAAAATTTATTAAGCACTCTCAATAATATTATATTTCCTCTACGTACAGGAAAACTTGACGCATTTGAAAACCAACACATAGTTACATAATGCGCTGCATTAACGCCGGTAGAATACAACGACCCCAAAACAGAGACACTCATTTATAGGAACTCAAAACGAAGTAAAGAAATGAGGACACTGAAATGGCAGGAACGTTAAGGAAAGAAGTAGTCCCCGAATATAGTATAGAATGCACAACACAATAATGAAATCTAAGGAAACGTCTAAGGAAAAACTAAGCAAAAATAAAGTCAATAGACGGTTAACATAAGAAAAGCATTTTGAAAATTGTAACACATTAAAACCGAAACCTGGTTCATACAAAACTAGATGATGGAGAACCTGATATGCATCAGACGAAGAAAACCGATTTATCATTTCAAAAACAGTGCGTATGATTTAGGGAAGATATCGAAACTAAATACTATGAATCAAAACTATACGACTCTCAGAACACAAAAAATTGAATAAACTCAGAGATATATATTTTTTCGTCTAATTTCGGATCAAACAGCATTACGCTAAATCGAGAAGTGGCAGGATTGGGGAGAGACAGAGCGCACAAACAGGATTGAAGAAATGCGCATACCTGGTTACAATGGATATTTTGAAAGAATATGTTCTTTCTACATTCTCTACAAAGAAGATTTTTACTTTGTCCCACACTCCTTGGTAACAGAATTTGTTTGTATGATGGAATATTCCTCGCTAAACTGTTGATGGAATGTATGCTGTCAGATCAGTCTCAAATTTCATTAAAGTTGTCCAATAGACATTCAACAAATTCTCTATCTTGAGGTCCACGACTGTATTCGCTTTCCCGATCCACTTTCACCGTATTTCATTGGACGTTCAGCTCGCAATGACAGCCATCTTTTAGCGAAGTTTCAGAGATGGCCATAACGCCATAATTGCCAATCTGTACCTGAATTTTAAGATCGTCCATTATATTCTTTATGCTGCGTGCTTTCAAATATAACACTTTCAGATCAGTATTTGTTGTTTACCGTTTTAAATGCGCTACGCCTCTATTGCCCTGTAGCTCATGCCACAGGCTGCGATTAAGCCTCATCTCCGACCATTTCTTTCTATAATTTCTGTTGCTGTTGCACGCTATCCTTGTTTTATTTCAGTTTTCCTCTTCCTCAGCCCTATCTCTCCGGTTCCCATCTCCTCTGAAATTCGTTTAAACTCTCCCGAACAGATCAATCTAATGTTCCTGCTCAGATATTGACCCTGTGGGTTCTGTTGTAACTGCCCCTTTTTGAACAAGTCGTGTCTCCCACAGAAGAGGCCCCGATGATCCAGGAATTTGAAGCCCTTCCCCGCAAAACCAGTCTCTCAGCCATAGATTAATTCGGCTGATCCTGAGATTAATACCCTCGAGGTCCTGCTTTTCAGCTTCATACCTAACTGCCTGAATTATTTATTTTTCTCCTCCGTTTTCCTACATTTGTCATTGGCACTGACGTTACCAAGATTTCTGGTTGGTCGCCCTCTCCCTTCAGAATGGTCTGCACCCGATCCGAAACATCCCGTACCCTGGCACCTGGGAGACAACACGCCATGCGGCGATCTCTCTCAGGTTGACAGAATCTCCTGTCTGTTCCCCCTCACTATGGAAACCCTCTGTCATCTTCCGTCTGGGGCCATTTATAAAGACAGAGAAAATAGAACTTGGAAAACGTACAGCACAATACAGGCCCTTCGGCCCACAAAGTTGTGCCGACCATGTCCATACCTTAGAATCTACTAGGTTTGCCAATATTCCTGTATTTTGCTATGCTCCATACCTATCTAAAATTTTCGAAAGAAAACCCTACCGTATCCGCCTCGACCAGCGTTACCGCAGCCCATTCCACGCACTCACCACTCTATGAGTAAATGACTCATCTGACATCTCCTCTGTATCTACTCCCCAGCACCCTAAACCTGTGTCCTCTTGTGGCAACCATTTTAGCTCTAGGAAAAAGACTCTGCCTAGCCTCACGATTAATGTCTCATCATCTTGTACACCTCTATCAGGTCACCTCTCATCCGCCTTCGCTCTGAGGAGAAAACGCCGAGTTCACTCAACCTATTTTCATAATGCATGCTCCCCAATCCAGACAACATCCTTGTAAATCTCCTCTGCACCCTTTCTATGTCTACCACATCCCTCCTGTGGTGAGGTGAACAAAACTGAGCATAGTACTCCTAGTGGGATCTGACCAGGGTCCTATATAACTGCATCATTTTCGCTTGGTTTCTAAATTACATTCCACGATTGATGAAGGCCAAGTCTCCATACGCCTTCATAACCACAAAGTCACCTGCGCAGCTGCTTTGGGCGTCCTATGGACTCGGTCCCAAGATCTTTCTGATCCTCCACACTGCCAAACGTCGTATCATTAATACTATATTCTGCCATTATACTTGACCTACTGAAATGAACTCCATCTGCCACTTTTCGGCCCAGTTTTGCATCCAATTAATGTCCCTTAGTATCCTCTGACAGCCTTGCACACTATTCACAACACCTCCAACATTTGTGTTATCAGCAAACGTACGAATTCATCTGTCTTCTTCCTCATCCAGGTTATTTATAAAAATCACGAAGAGTAAAGGTCGCAGAACAGATCCCTAAGGCACCCCAATGGTGACCGACCTCCATTCAGAATATAACCCGTCTACAACCACTCTTTGTCTTTTTTGGGCAAACCAGTGATGGAGCCACAAAGCAATGTCCCCTTGGATACCAAACCTCTTTACTTTCTCAATAAGCCTTGCATGGGGTTCTTTATCAAATGCCTTGCTGAAATCCATATACTTTACATCTACTGTCCTTCCTTCATCAATGTGTTTAGTCACATCCTCAAGGAAATCACTCAGGCTCGTAAGCCACGACCTGCCCTTGACAAAGCCATGCTGACTAATTCTAATCATATTACACCTCTCCATATGTTCATAAATCCAGCCTCTCAGGATTTCCTCCATCAACTTAACAGCCACTGAGGAAAGAATCACTGGTCTATAATTTCCCTGGCTATCTCGACTCCATTTCTTGAATAAAGGAACATCGTTAGAAATCCTCCATTCCGTTGAAACCTCTCCTGTCCCCATTGATGATGCAAATATCGTCGCCAGAGGCTCCTGAATCTCCTCCCTCGCCTCTCAGTGTCGCCGAGGGTACACCTCATCCGAACTCATACCTACACTGAAATGATACCATTGAATCCGCATCTGCTAGTTACGCTTGCAGTTCCTTCCACACTCCCGCGACCCTCTGAGTGAATAGCTTCTGCTACATACAGTTCTTGCATATTTCAACTTCCTTCCCAAGCCTCTGTACTCCAGTAGTAGATTCACTTAAAGGAGAGAACATAGAATATAGAAATCTATAGCATATTACAGGCCCTTCGGTCCACTTGCTGTGCCGACCACGTAACTTACTCTAGAAATAGCTTGCACTTTCCCTAGTATATAGACCTGTATTTTTCTATGTTCCATGTACCTGTCTAAAAGGCTCTTAAAGTACCCTGTTGTATCCGCTTCCACCACTGCCATCGGCAGTGCATTCCATGTGCACACGACTCTCAGTGGGAAAACCTTACCCCTGGTAACCCCTCTGTTCCTTACCACGCAGACTACTTCATATCTGTCTGTATTAAATGTAATCTGCCATTTTCAGACCATTTCCCAGCCAGTCAACATCAAGTTACAAACTTGGATAGAGTTCCTAGCGGGAACATCGCCCTCAACCTTGGAGTGTTCGGCAACTCTTCTGATTGTTATCTACATCCACATCAAATTCATTAACATACACGATAAATAACAACGGGCCTAACACCAGTCTCTGCACTACTCTTCTCAGAGTCAAAGAATCAACTATCCCCTCCCTGATAAGAAAGTTCATCAATCCGTCCACAAGCCTCAGCTAAATTCGTGTGGGCACGTAACTTTTTTTTTATCGTCAAAGTTCCCGGGAATGTTGCTCTAGATCTCGTTTATATGTTCAGAAGTACAAACGTACAACGTGTTTTATTGTGATACATGCCACCGTGTAATACTGTGGCTTTCGTCATTCAAAAGGTTCGAAATGTCCAGAAAAAGCGATAGAAAAATATGATCCTATCTTCCCCCGCAATAAAGTGTACTGCATTTCACCTTCCAAACTAATGTCACGCCCACAACGTCAGAAGCAAATGCGCTTCGCAGAATGTGACAAAATAAATCTGTGAAGTTGATTGTTCTTGTTGATTGCTCATTATGATTGCCTACGTCAGAAAGAACACTGATCAGAAAATGTCGCATTTTAGCAGCTGAACTCTTGGAAATTACATTAGCAACTTACATATTAATTTTGTTTAAAAGCTAATAAGTTGCAAAAATCTATGGGGTAACGAGAAAAACACTTTAATGCGTTTGTGTAGCTGGTCGTCCCTAATGCGCCTGATGGGATAACCATACTAATTGCCTCAATGGAATTGTTCTGAATTGCATATAACTCTGTAAAACCATTCACCAGTCCATATGAGCAGTTGGAACGTTCCGTACAACTGAACGCTGCCTCTGACGGAATATGGGATATCCAGCGATTTACTACACCGCGGGCGTTTTCTATCCTGCAATTGTAGCGATCGGTATCCCTGGTAAGGTACTGGAGCTGGTCAGCATATGTACAATGCTGTCGTCATCTTGCTTTTATTCCGCTGCCCTTTTTGGACTTTTACTGAGTACAGATGCTACCTTCTGGTGAAATGTGTTTCCCGAATTGAGGATCCAAGCATCTGATAGTTTTGTTATTTAGCTTCCAGATTTTTTTCTGTGTGATTATTTTTATTTATTTTGTCAATGATGTTGATGCCGATATTACCATAATTCTATAGTTTCACCACGCTCGGCTTTCTGAACCGACAGTGTTCGCCTTCCAGATCGGAAGCTTTTTCAACTGACCTGCCAGTCGAATATCCACACTCAGGTCTGTTCTTTCATAAAACGTTAAATTATAACGTATGCATTGAATCTCGTATTTTCACGACAAATACTCCCTTCAGCTATTTTACCTCAAATAATGTAAATGGTGTTGTTTATGGAGCTATTGAACTTCACCGCTGCGTGAGTCATGGAAATCAGTTCTAATCTGTCGGAAAGTCGCCAACCCACTGCTAATTCTGTCCATTATTGTCCAGCCAGAGAGCACGGACAGAATCCGCACAAATTGAATTTCAGCACTAGAAAAAATGGTGGACATTCAGACATTTCCGTTTAACGATAATTCTGTGTTGACATTTTTTTTTTCTCTCCATATATCTTGTAGTTAATTCAACGGCCATTGTGATCCTATCACGTGGAAAATGCGGACTCTCCAAATGCATGACCCGTTACCTGGTTGGAATGGCAACAGCGGATCTGATGGTGGTTATCGTTTTCGCTTTAGTGGAACAGACCAACAATATCTACATTTATTCCAGATCCCTGCTCATCACTCCTGTATGCGCACTGACAATGGTGTTATTTGTTGTGACAAGGGACTGTTCTGTTTGGTTTACAGTCAGTTTTACCGTCGATCGTTTCATCGCAATATGTTGTCGAAAGTTTGTGGAACGATACTGCACGGAGAGAACAGCAACTGTCATTTTGGTGACGGTGGTTTTAGTGAGCTGCGGGAGAAATGCCCCGTTTTACTTTGTTGTTGAACCTTACGTCATTATTGACAATATACCCTGGCGTTGCGCTCTCACACGTGAATACGCTACTTCACCCGTGTGGAAAGGAATGGAAATACTAGATGGCATTTTAACACCGCTGTTACCAATTGTCTTAATTCTTATCTTCAATGGGTTAACAGTAAGACATATCATTGCGGCAAATAGAGTCCGCAGAGGTCTTCAGAATAGCAGCGATAATGTGAAAGATACCGAGTTGGAAAACCGCAGAAAATCGATGATTTTATTGTTTGCAATTTCAGCTAATTTTATCTTATTTTGGATGCCGTATACAGCTCATTCCCTGAAATGGCAAACGGAAAATTACTATTACGTGGACAGATATTTGAGTTCCCCCGTATACATACTACAACAATCTGCGTACATGTTGCAAACTCTCAGTTTGTGCAGCAATACTTGTATCTATACACTGACACGGAGGAAATTCAGACAAGAGCTGAAGGATGGAATGAAGTATGTTTTTACGTTAAATGGCCGTCTGTGTAGATAACGTCCACTGCAACTGAAACTTATTTTAGAATGAAGCAGTTTAAGAAAATCAGGATTCTTGGCAAATGTGTCATATATTCAAACAATTAAGTGCCTGGTCATCTTGAAATGAATAAATTCCAAACTATCGCAGAGACTTGACAATCATCCGGGAAACAGTACTGCAGCATAAGAGCCAGGTGCAGCAGCCTCCGGGACAGCGTTATGCCTTAGGCCATCAGACTGATTAACTCACGCTGAACTGAGTGCGTTTCGATGTTACAATGATTGTCCTATTTATTATAAATAATAACAAATTACCGTATATACCGACCCGGAGTATACGAAGACCCCCCCACCCACCCCGCCGTCCCGCAATTTTAAGGTTAAAAAAGTTACTTTTTCATGTTACCTTTGTATAAACCGACCACTGTTGTAGAGGTTTTTGATTTAACCAGAAACAATCACAAGATCTCACATGGCGGTACTCAGCTTTGTAGGATCCGGAACCTGGAAATTTTGTGAACTAGTACCTGCTAAGAAAACAGGCTTACACATTGAAGAGCGTTATAGGCGAAATCGTAATAAATAAATCAGGGAGGGAAGTTTTGGATTAGGTCTCCAATGGTAAAGAATCCTGTGAAATGTAACCCCCGCGAAACCATTTAGCGCCCATCGTAATCTCAATAAAATCTCATATCTCATATGGTGGCGGCATCAGTACGTGTACTCAGTATTGAGTTTGCTACCACAAAAGATTAAAACGAATGTGATATGATGCTGGCTTCAAGCTGAAGGTTGTTGATTTTGCTGAAGGAACCAATAATTCCGCAGCTGCTGAGAAGTTTAGTGTAAACGAGAGAGAGTGAGAGAGTGGAGAAAGGCACAGGATACGCTGAGGGAAATGCCAAAGAAGAAATGTGCAAACTCCGGGAAAACACGCCAGTGGCCAGAACTGGAAGAAAAAGTTTTAGAGAGGGTGAATCACCAACGATCATCCGGATACATTGTTACCGGAGAAATGATTCCAGTTCAAACGTTGAAATGGGCCGAAAAACACCGCGAAGTCAGCGAAAATTTCAAAGTTACATGAAGTTGATGCACCCGATTTATAAATAGACTTAATCTTGTGTTGATAAAAAAAATCCCCGCGGGGTGTTGTTTATGTTCAAGATCGCTGCTGGATGGACGAAGCCAGTTGCTTGACGTAGTTTAAAGAGGTGTGGCGTCGACTTCCCGAAGGTTTCAGGAAGGAGAAGTCGCTACTTGTCTGGGACGAGTTCAAAGCGCACTTGTCAGGTGAGCCAACATTGAAAGATGAAACTATGGACATTGCAATCATTCCTGGTGGATTGATCTCCGTGCTTCAGCCACTAGATGTAAATTTAAACAGCCCAAAGAATACAAGTGTCGACAGTGGAACCAATTAGAATCAGAAACAGACAATAAATACGACCTGACTTCCATGTACTCGTTTTGCAAAAGTTGGCACCCCCTGCATAAGCCGACCCCCCTAATTTTAGGACCAAAATTTAGGGCCACATTTTTGGCTATACACCGGAATTTACGGTACTAGGATTGAACATTGCAAATTTAGATGGAACCGTAAACTAAAGATTTTTATTCCTCATGTATGTGGAGGGAGTAATATCAATGCAAGCACAAGGGATGGAATGATTTCAGGACATCTCGTGATTTAGATGTTTCAAATTGCTTGTATTCGGGTAAAAGAGTGTAAAGAGAAGCCTTTGAAACACAGGAAGTGTGACAGCATCACAGCTGCGGAAAGGGAGGACACTGTGCTGGGATTGCATATTAATAGCCTGTGAGTGGAACTCAGAAGTAGGAAGGGAACAAACACTCCCTTTTAAGCGTATTCTGTACAGAGTTCCAATCGCCAAAACGAAAACAACACACAGAGACAGTGACAGATCGGGAGATAGATTTTACATAGCTTTTTATATTGACATGGCCGTTGTCACAGACAACTTAAACGTCACTGAAATTCCTCTGTTTAAAGGGTTTATATGTGACAGAATTTCTCACCTTTGTACAGGAACGAGACCTGGCATAAGTAGCGGGCAGGCGGTCGAGTGAACAGTTCCACTTGTGCTAATACTAGAGAGTGAAATGGGTCAGGGATCTGATCTCTCCGGGTTTCAGCATTTCAGAACGACAGAGCACAGCTATTCGAGATACCTTACACTGGGATAGCAGCAGTCAATATGGAATGTACTTAATTGGTACTGTTGGGTAGGAACGTGGGAGCCGAATTAGGGATGCGATTTGCACAACAGAAATATGGAGATTGTTCATGGAGCACTTGATTCGGGTTCAGATTTGGCTTCTTTCATTCAGGCGTGGATCAGTTGGCCCCGTAAAGTAACCCTGGCTGATAAGAGATATGGAACAGCTCTTCAAGAAGAAGAAATAAATAATCTGAAGGTTTTGGGAGAAAGGATCAGCCAGGGCAATGGAACGTCACAATGTAGTCAGGAGGAATTTAACAATAAGAAGAATTAAAAGGGGAGATGAGAACCGGTTCCAGTCACAGTGCACTCAGTAGGTGAGCATCTGGGGGACAGTGATCACCGCTCCCTGGCCTTTAGCATTATCATGGAAAAAGATAGAGACAGAGAGGACAGGATTTATTTTTAAATTAGAGAAGGGCAAATCATTAGGCTATAAGGATAGAACTTGCGGCTGTGAATCGGGATGATGTTTTTGCAGGGAAATGTACTATGGACATGTGGTCGATGTTTAAGGATCACTTGCAGGATGTTAGGGATAAATTTGTCTCAGTCAGGAAGATAAAGAATGGTAGGGTGAAGGAACCATGGGTGACGAGTGAGTTGGAGAATCTTGTCAGATGGAAGAAGGCAGGATACGTGAGGTTTAGGAAGCAAGGATATGAAGAGACTTTTGAGGAATATCGCGTAATATAGGAATATAGCT
This sequence comes from Hypanus sabinus, assembly GCF_030144855.1. Taxonomy (NCBI): domain Eukaryota; kingdom Metazoa; phylum Chordata; class Chondrichthyes; order Myliobatiformes; family Dasyatidae; genus Hypanus; species Hypanus sabinus. The sequence goes on from NW_026781815.1 coordinate 1,098,460, forward strand.
GAGGAAGGGGCTGAGGAGAGCAAGAGGGAGCATGAGAAGGCCTTGACGAGAAGGGTATAGGAAAACCCAAGGCATTCTTCAATTATATGAACAAAATGATGACAGGAGTGAAGGTAGGACCGATTAGAGATAAAGGTGGAAAGATATGCCTGGAGGCAGTGGAAGTGAGCGACGTCCTTAATGGATACTCCTTTTCGGTATTCACCAATGAGATGGAACTTGATGACGGTGAGGACAATATGAGTGAGGTTGATGTTCTGGAGCATGTTGATATTAAGGTGCTGAAGTTGTTAAAATGCATTAGGACAGATACGTCTCCGGGGTTGACGGAATATTCCCCAGGCTGCTCCACGAGGTGAGGGAAGAGACTGCTGAATCTCTTGCTAGGATCTTTATGTCCTCGTTGTCCACGGGAATGATTCTGATGGATCGGAGGGAGGTGATTGTTTTCTCCTTGTTCAAAAAAGTTAGTATGCATAGTCCGGGTAATGATAGACAAGTGAGCTTTACGTCTGTAGTGGGGAAGCTTTTGGAAAAATTTTTTAGAGATAGTATCTATGGGCATTTGTAGAATCATGGACTGATCAGAGACAGTCAGCATGGCTTTGTGAACGGCAGATCGTGTATAACAAGCCTGATAGAGTTCTTTGAAGAAGTGACTAGGCATATAGATGAGGGTAATGCAGTGGATGTGATCTACATGTATCTTATTAAGACACTTGACAAGGTTCCACACGGTAGGCTTATTCAGAAAGTCAGAAGGCATGGGTTTCAGGGAAGTCTGGCCAGGTGGATTCAGAACTGGCTCGCCTGCAGAAAGCAGAGTGTCATGGTAGAGGGAGTACACTCGGCTTGGAGGATTTTTACTAGTGGTGACTCACAAGGATCGGTTATGGGACCTCTACATTTCGTGAGTTTTATTAACGACCTGCATATGGGGGTAGAAGGGTTGATTGGCAAATTTTCGGACGAAAGGTTGGTGGTGTTGAGGATAGTGATGAGGATTGTCGAAGATTGCAGAGAGACGTTGATAGGATGCAGACGTGGGCTGAGAAGTGGCAGACGTAGTTCAACCCGGAGAAGTGTGAGGCGGTACACTTTGGAAGGACAAACTCCAAGGCAGAGTACAAAATGGCGGGATACTTGGTAGTGTGGAGGAGCAGAGGAATCTGGGGGTACGTGTCTACAGACCCCTGAAAGTTGCCTCTCAGATAGATAGGGTAGCTAAGAAAGCTTATTGATTGGACGTTCTCACTTAATGCGTCCCTCTTGTTCACAGTTCCCCGTCGTCGTCGTCAGGTCGCATCTGGATTTTCCATTCGACGGCGATCTTCCTCCACGCCGCCCTGACATATTGGGAAATCATGTACTTGGAAGGTTAATGCACTGATTTGCCTTTCCCTTCTGCAGGGTGAGTGTAAAGCGGTCACCACCTCTTGCAGTGGATGACCAGCCGTCTACGTGCCTTGCGTGCTCTTCGCGCTCCACCAACGCCTGCCTTCTTGACCTTTGGTCATTAATCGTTGTCCTCCGCTCAATCCGCCAGGGCCAGACTTTAGACGCTGGGACAGACAGATCAGCCATATCACCGAAGGTCAAAGACCCGTCGGCGACTCTCACAGGGTTTTGACTGTCTGCCGAGACGGTTTACCGAGGTGTGGCCGCAGCGCGTATGAGAGCTACTCAGAGCCACAGCTGAGAGTTGAACGCCAGATGGGGACCAAATGCTTAAGAGATGCCCTGAAAATTGCACGGAGGCCCTCCCCCACCAGAGGTGCTGACCCTCCCTAGGCACCCCATAAACCACGATCACAGTTACAATATTTAAGTATCCCACCTTCATTTCTTCCTGTTCCAGTCTCTGTTCCATTTCAGTCACCATTGCTTGCTCGTTGATTGTGTGGCAGAGAGCTTCTTGAGAAGGGACCCAGAGCCTCATTTCTCCAAGTAGCTGATGTTTAATGAGAATCAGCTTCCCATTATGGAATTTAATTGGACTTTGTATTTCCTTTTTCCACGCTTTACACATTTCCTCGGTACCCATGCCTCAGAGTGTTTGGCTTCAGAAGTATCAAGCATGTCCAGTGCCATTTTAGGTTAATCAGTTCAGTGAGATACCAGTGTCCTGAATCATCTATTTGAGGCAACTCGTTCTAATTGCACCTGTTATAATTATGTTCCATATACCCCTTAGAACACAGTCTATAAACGGGATGCAGATGCAGAGGGATGTTCCCTCTCCTCTGCTAACATTTGGCTAGCGGCTCTACTCGACCTCCTCTGTTGACACGCATAGTAGTTATTATAATATTTTTCAGTTCGGCAATTGCTTTCTCCTACATGCCGTTGTATATCTAGCAAAGCTAAATGTATATTTGAATGTGAAGTCTTTGCAATGAATTTCCTTTCCTCGGAGTCATCTAGACCTATTTGATTGGTAACATTCTGGGGGTTATTCTTCAGTAGATGATGCCTCCTAATTATGGTAAACATAGCTATTATCTTTATGTGCTAAATCATTCCAATCAATGTCTCCATATTTAGCTTCCACCATTTCCGTTTTTTTTTTTAAATCCAATAGCAAACATTACTCCTCTCTGTGCAGAAAGTTGGTCCTGCAGATTTTGAATCTGTGTTAAACACTTTGCATGATCGCCAGTGTTGCTCTTCCTGTCCTGTGCTGATTTCTGAATCATATTCTTACTTGTCTTTTTCACTGCTCTGTTTCCCTAATTATTCCACTTCATCCTTCTTTAGCTTGGTTGCTTCCTCTAGCTTCCACTTTTCTGTGTCATTTCGGACACTTCATCTGAAACTGGTTGATATGCATCAAGTCCATACCTCTCTCTCCGTGTAAACCATTCTCAAAAAAAGTCTTCTACCTCGTTTTGAAACATTTTGTGTTCTTCTTCAAAACTTTCTCGCTCGGCGTCTGCTTTGTATTGTTATTCTGGGGAATCCTGCTGTAATCTATCTCACTTGGTTTATAGTTTATACAGACTTTCGATTACTGATTCTAACCTGTGGCGTTCTCCCTTAGCATTTGGTCGTAACTCTCTCAAATACGGATTTAGACAGCCAACTGCTACTGGTTTTTGTAAATGTTTAAACTTCCTGATCGACAGCACCATTTGGGCGATTCTCCTCAGGGATTCCCCAGCAGTTTCCCTTGAGTGGCAGGTAAGACAAACTCCTCATATTGCAGCAAGTTTCCCAACAAGCATTTCTAGAGCTATCCACTCGAATTAAAACAACCCAAGTCCTTCGGACTTCCAGTTTCCTTATTTGCTGTACTATTCATCCTGGTTTAGTAACCGCTAAATAACCCGCCGCAGATCACTCTGTATCTCATCCACGTGGTTTAATCGAGTCTCCCGGTGAACAAACAGGTTTCTCCTCCAGATCACACTGCCCACCCACTGAGACGCCAATTCACTTAGAAGTACCACCCATTGTACTAAAGGTCAGTGAGGCACAGAGAATCTGCATTTACTGACAAGAAACTTTTATTGATTCAACTAAAAGGCACGTGGTTTCACAAAATATCTCGCTTTGTGCACACTAATAGAATCACTGACCCTCCATAAACAGTCAAAGAGGAGAAAAGTATTACTTGGGAAAAAAGTCTACGTTTCCAATCTCATTGTCTCAAAGTCACCTGAACTACCGGCGTCATTTTCTTACTTGACAGTGTACAGGCCTACATGCAAAATTGTCCCAGCCCGGACTTGTGCATTCAACTCTGACCGGTCCAAACTAGTTAAATAAGGCAACCCAAACAGAGACTAACGAGATTACATATTGCTCCTTTTGTAGGTCTGGCATTTTACTCCTCCAAAAATGGTCTCAGATTTAGCAGTTCATTACCCGAAGTTCCTTGTGTTAACAATCAATTGGTATGAATATATTGTCTCAGAGCCAGAATCAGTGGTAGATTCAAGAATCCTGATGCGAGGAAAGGAAATTGAATAGACTGTGTTTTTATGCGAAAAAATATCATGCCAGAACACATCGCAGCTTTATAAAGCCTCCAAACTGCTTTCGTAACATTCGACTTTCCCGAAGATACAAGGATAGAAGAGCAAGAGAAGAATCAAAGAATCCAGTCGGTTACGTTAGGATATTAGGAAGGAATACAGCTGGACGAAATCAGATGAAAACAGAAAAACTCCAGAAATAGAATATAGAAATATATTGTCTTAAACATATTTACTATGGAATCATGTCCTGCTTCATTGGGAGAGAATTCCGCAGGTTCACCACTCTCTGGGGAAAGCAGTTGCTCCACAACTCTGTCGAAAATCTACATCGCCGAATTGTGAGGCTATATCCCCAAGTTCAAGTCTCTCTATGCCTTCACTCCATTAGTAAGGCGGTAGAGACCATAGTTTCGGATTGGAGGTCCGTCTGGTAAAGTTCCCAGTACTTCCTCGGTGGTAATGGTGATTATTAAGCATGATACTATACAATAAATCGATCATTTAGGTGCTATTCTATCTTTGGTCAGTGATTGGAGGTGAGAGCACGCTTAATTCGTTGATGATTCGGTCACGTGGTGAAGACAACAATTCAATATGTTGAATATTGATTCTAATTATGGATTATCTGTTAACTTTTCAACATTTAAAGGTATGCAGTGCTTTGCGAGAGTTTAGAGAGTGCACGCATTGAGAATATAAAATATTGCACAAGAACTGGACATTTGTGAGTTCAACTGAAAGAGAAACAGAGGTAATGCTTGCCTGAATCAACAGAAGGCGAGTTGAGTGATTGTTAGATTGTATTGAACAGATATTTGAATTAATCCTTTCTTTCATAATAGGATCTCACTGCCTACAAATGTCTGCGTCATTGGTTAAATTAAATTTGCAGGAGCATGTGAATATCAGTGCTTCTTTTTCAGAAATTGTATATGGTCAGTGCATGGGGGCCGCAATTACCCACATCTGTGTTCACTTTTTTCTTGATCATATTTGATAACGCTATGCACTCTACCGGTTAAATGTTTTGTCTATATGCGCAAGTTGCCGGCGGAAGTTTTGAAGGAAGATTCGCCCGAGCTTAGGTGTTTGTTTTGCCTTGCTTGCGTAAGAGATTGTGTTCTTGTGTTTGTTTGCTTTGGTGTTGATTTCAGAGAGAGACACGTATTCCACTCTGGCTATGGGAAATCAAGGATAAAGTGATCGAGATAATAGCTTATCTATTCTGGGTTCGATAAATCAGTTGTTCAAAGGAAACTTGACATTCAGACAAATTCGTGTATTCTTGAATTGTGAATTTGAAATTTGCATTTTGGGATGCTCGTTCATTTGGGGAACCGCAAAGGATACGGCTGAGTAATTTGAAATGCCGATTTTGAGCTGCAGGGTTCATGAGAAAAGCTTGCGTTGGTGTAATGGTAGTACCTGCCCTATAATATTTACAGGGGATTTCAGTTCAGAGAGCGTGACGGCTGGTCCGGATTCAGTATTTTGTTTTCATCATCAGCCTGAACTCAGTAAATTTTCCAAGTGCTACAGGATGGTGAAATTAATATCTGTGCTTGCACGTATGGTTATAGCACGGTTATAAGAAAGTGCAGTTGTGAGTTTATAGTGGAGATATCACACTAAAGGGATATACCTTCACTCCATATGTAAAGCGGTAAACACGGTAGTTCACGGTAGATGTGTTTGGAAAAATTATCAGTAATGTCCAAATCTGTTGATTCAACGGTGTTAATGGGGATTATTACACTAGATTCTATAGAGCATAACGTTCATTTAATCTCAATCCGATCCTCCGAGCTTGGAGGTGAGACACGTGAAAGGTATTGGAGGTTTTCTGACGTGGTGACTTCATGATTTAGATGTGTTGAATGTTAACGTGAGGGCGATACGTAGCTTCTATCATCCCTTTGCTTTAGACTCGAAAGGATATCTTAAATGTTGTAGGATTATAACTATGGATTATTTGTTATGTCTTCAAAACTTAAAAATGTGTCACGTTCTACTATCGTTTATAGGGCAAATGCGTTGAAAATGTAAAATATTGCACGAGCACTGGACATTTGTAAGATCACTTGAAAGATAAAGAGAGGTAATTCGTACGTGAATGAACGGAAAACACTGTGTTTCCTCAGTTTCTATTGCCAGGATGTCTTATTTAATCTACTATTTCACAAAATGATATCAATACTTGTAAATATCCATTTCGTTGAATGTAAGCTGACGTGAATTTCAGAGCGCCGGTTTCTTTCCGAAATTTCGTGAATTGTTAGTGATTCTGGTTAGTGTAACCCTCATCTTCATTTCTTCTTCTCTTTAGAACATTTGAGAAGAAATTTCGCCCTGGGAATTAAATGTTTCTTCTGTATACGTCAGTTACCTACAACGGTTTTGAAGGCAGAAAAGCGCAAGCTTGGATGTTTGTTCTGCCTTACATCCACATTTAGATTGTGCTATTTTATTTGTCTGGTTTGGTATTGATATCAGAGCGAGGTGCAGATTTCACACGGGCAAGGTTGAATCATGTTTAAAGGGATCAGAATATGAGTGTATCTAATCCAGGTACGATAAACCCACTGTTCGACGGTAATTTGACATTAGGACAAATTCATGTTTACCTGAATTGGGAATTCGATATTCGCATGTTCTGAGGTTGGTTCATTTGGAGAGAACCAGAAGATGCTGCTGGAGACTTTGAAATGCTGACATAGAGAATTGTATTGGAAAAAATTGTTTCGATGTTATTGTAGCATCGGCTCTGTAATATGTCCAGGGGATTTCAGATTGCATAGCGTGCAGTTCCATTCTGAAATTCAGCATTTTACTTGCTTCGTCTGCATAATTCAATAAATTCTCCCGCTGCTACAGGATAGTCGAATTAAACTGTCTCTCAGAACAGTCTAATAGCAGACTGGAGAAACAGTCGTAAACTGTACTAAAGTTTATACCTTCCTTGCGGTACACCACTAACCCATGAACTCCTGGCAAAATTCCGTCCATCTACTCATCCATCTGCCTCTGTTAATTAGCCAGTTCTGAGTCGACTCAGCCAGGTTTCCCTAGATGTAATGTCGTGTAACTTTCTCAATGAGCATAACCCGGACAATCACTTCACAAAATTAGGACATCTCACATCGACTGCTCTGATCTGACCTTAGCAGTATATTGTCTTTTTTCACTTTTTTAAACAATTCAAACAGGCTCATAAGGGATGACCTGACCTCACAAAAATAAGCGGCCTACCCCCAACCAGAGGGCTTTTCTACAGGTATTCTACAGGAATTCTACAGGATTCCCCATGAATCCTTACCAATAGCATGTTCATTATTGACTTAAGACTCGCTGGCCCGCAAATCTTAGGATTATCTCTATTGCATTTTCTGAAAAAAGAATAAAAAAAACAGTTGCTGTCTTCTAATTCTCCGGTACTACTTCTGTGGCCAGTGAAGGAGGAAATATCATCTCCAAAAGCGCAACAATATCTTCGCTCACTTTCTCCAAAGTATATCCTTTCTAGCAACTGGGAAAGGTTTATTTTAATGTTTTGCAAGTTTGCAAAGCTTAATTGTTATCATCCAGATGTCTCTTCATATCTTTCGCTCTATCCACATTCATCAAGGTCCCGGTCACTGGTGAAGCAAAGGATCATTAAGGACTTTCTCTGCCTCCTTGCACGCCAGACCCATACTTACTATTTTATCTCTGATCTGACCCGCCTTCTGTCTCTCCACCGTCCTATTCTTCGCCTACCTTAATGCAATTATCCAAGGGCTTTCGACATACCTAAAACTTTTAACACGAGGAAACGCCAATGAAATTTAGTGAAGGTCAAGTTGCCTGCGACAACACCGTGATAATATGGCACCTATCCAAAATCTACCGCCAGAACAATTCCTCGCAGTATCCGTATTTTTGAGTGATAGGCTGTGGGTTGTGAGGGCTGTACAGAACACTCCCAGACTAGTGATTGCTCCCTTTCTGCTCCTGAGTTCTATTGACAATCTATCTATAGACAATCTCCCCGCGGGTTCTTCGCTTTCTGCGGCTGTGTTACTATGATACTCTCCCTCTGATTCAAAAGCCCTCCATTTATCCTCTTTTGTTTGACTCTGTCCATTTTGAAGCATCTGAATCCGGGAATCACCAGAAGCCATTTCTGCCCTTGTGATTATCAAGTCTCTCCGATAGCGATGAGAAAATTAACCAATCATTGCCCATTTGCCTACCTTAACTATCTGAAGTGTGCAATCCTCCCTGGACATTGTGATTGAAGGATGGCCAGATTGACGATTGTTTGAATTTATGACATATTTGCCAAGCCTGCTCATTTTAACACTGTTTTATTCGAAAACTGTGCTGAATTGCAATTGGAGAGGCGCGTTATCTACACAGATTGCCATTTAACGTAAATACGTACTTCATTCCATTCCTCAGTTCTGTTCTGAATTTCCTCTGTGTCAGTGTATATATACAAGTATTGGTGCACGTGCTGAGAACTTGCAACATGTACCCGAATTGCTGTAGAATATATACAGGCGAACTTAAATATTTGTCCTGATAAAAATAGTTTTGCGGTTGCCATTTCAGGGAACGAGCTACAAAGGGTATCCACAATAATATGAAATTAGCCGATATAGCAAACAATAAACTCATCGATTTTCTGCGCTTTTCCACCTCGGTTTCTTTCACATTATCACTGCTGTTCCGAAGCCCTCTGCGGACTCTATTCGTGGCAATTATATGTCTTACAGTTAACCCGTTGAAAACTAGAATTAAACCGATCGGTAGCAATGGTGTAAAAATACTATCCGGTTTTTCGTAACCTCTCCACCGAGGTGAAGTAGCGTATTCGTGTGTGAAGGCGCAACGCCACGGTATGTTGTCAATGATAACGTAAGGTTCAATGGCAAAGTACAAGGGACGCATTTCCCGCAGATCACTATAACCATCGTCAAGATCACGACCGTTGCTGTTCTCTCAGTGCAGTATCTTTCCTGCAGCTTTCGACAACATATTGCGATGAAACGATCGAAGGTAAAACTGACCGTAAGCCAAACAGAGCAGTCTATTGTTGCAACAACACATATAAATGTCAGAGCGCATACAGGAGTGATGAGCAGGGATCGGGAATAAATGTCGATATAGTTGGTCTGTTCCACTAAAGCGACAACGATAACCACCATCAGATCAGCTGTTGCCATTCCAACCAGGTAACGGGTGATGCGTTTGGAGAGTCCGCATTTTCCCCGAGATAGGATCACAATAGCCGTTAAATTAACTACAAAAAGTTTGGCGTGAAATAAAAAGATACATCGTTAGCTGCAACTGTTGGAAATCCAAATATTCTTCTGATGCTATGCAGGGTATACAGTTTTCGGAAGTGGAGAGCAGCAATCTTATATGTGCGGGTGAAGTCCACCTAGTGGAATATAATGGCGTGGAGGGGCAGTGGGTTGGCGATTTTTCGACAGTTTAGAGTGAGTCGTCTGATGTCCACGACTCAGGTGAACGGTCGATCGCTCCAGAAACACAACCTTCCCATTACTGCAGGCGAGACATCAAAGGGATTATATGTAGCGGGGACAACGTGGAATCAATCAATCAGTTATAAAACACAAGTTCTCTTTACCCGACAATTGGAAGAGCAGACCTACGTGTCGAACATAGGCTGGCCGTTCATTTGAAAAAAAAGTTGACATGTATTGCTTCAGTATTGTTGTTCTCTCAGTGCAGTATCTTTAAAAAGCAAGACGATGCCTACACATATAGTGAACAGATCCAATATCTTACCAGGGACACCGATCGCTACAATTACAGGATGGAAAATGGCCGAGATGTAGTAAATCGCTGGATATCCCATATTCCGGAGAAGCAGCGTTCAGTTGTACGCTAAGTGTTCTTATGGGTCGCTGATCGGTTTTCCGCAGTTATATGCAATTCCACTGAGACAATTAGTGTGGTTACCACGTCAGTCACATCAGGGACAACCCACCACACAGAGACTAACATTAAAGTTATTTTTTTCTCACACTGTCACTGTGCCAGGAACTTGTCTCCGGTAGGGATGCTTCAAGTTAGAAATAAATATAATATCAATATTCCCAAATTTATTTCCAAGACACCTGGCTTCAGGTGCTGAAATAGGACGTTTTCTGATCACTTTTGTTGTGAATGTAGGCTATCATCTTGAACAATCAACATCGACAACCAACTTCAAACAGATTTATTTTGTAACATTCAGCCGAGCACATCCACCTATGAGACGATATGGGACGTTAGCTCGGCAGGTGAAATGGAGTACACTTTACTGAACGGGAAGATAAGATCATCTTTTCCTTTCGCTTGTTCCGGTCATTTCAAGTCATCTAAATGACGAATGTCACAATTTATAACTGGTGACATGAATCACAAAGAAACACGCTGTACCTATTTTCTTCTAAGCATATAAAATACATCGACAGCAATATTCTAGGGACCTTTGATAATAAAAGGTTACGCGCCAACACGACGCAGCTACTGTTTGTGGTCAGATTGATGAACGTTCCTTTCTGGATTAACAGGGAGCGGATGGTTGATTTTTTGTGACTGTCACAAGTGTACTGCAGGATTGGCGTTAGGTCCGTTGTTGTTTATCATGTACTTTAATGATTTAAATGATGCAGAAAACCGAATCCGAGAATTGCGGACAAATCCGAGCTTGGGGGCGTTGTTCCAGCCCGCAACTCTATACATGTTTGTAGTTTGATGTTCACAAGCTGGGAAATAGGTGTCAAAATGGCAGATGGAATTCAATACAGGCAAAAGTGAAGTGGTATGCATTATGAGGAAAGGTACAGTAGGTTAAGAGGCAGATATTGAACAGGTGGAATTCAGTGTGCAGTATTAAAAAAAAAACGCGGTACAGATCGATAATTTCAGGAAAGAGGCGACACTGGCAGATCGGCTGCTAATAAGCTCTAATCACAGTGGCCTTCACAATCACGTCACTGAGTAGAGGAGATGGGACAATTTGTTGAAGCTTTACAAAACGGTAGGGTTTTAGATAGAATATCGAGGTCAGTTCTAATAATCTACATAGGTCTGAAGTGTCAATAAGCTTCAACGTGTGAAGCGATAATTTAAAAGGAAGTTTTTGGGGACCAGGGACAAGAGTTAGAGGGATAGGTTGTATAGATTAAGGATTTATTCCATTCATGCAGGGAAATGAATGGAGATCATACGGAAGTATATAAAATTGTGAGCATGACGGACAGGGAGATTCACTCGCTATCTCCTGAGTGAATCTAAAACTGGAGCTCATAGGTTGGGGGGGGGGGGGGAAGGTGAAATATGCAAGCGGGATATATGGTAAATCGTATTCATTCAGACGGTCGTGCGTGTGTGGAAGGAACTGTGAGCGTATGTGGTAATTGCAGATGCAGTTGTATCATTTCAGTGAAGCTTGTAAAGATAATATGATGAGAGGCGGACAGAGGGTGCAGATAAATGAGACGAGGCGCAAGATCACAGAGGGATGATCTAGATGGGCGGAACAACCTATTTCTCTGTCGTAATAATCTATTAGTCTATGACCACGTCTTTCCAAATTCCCCATTCAGTGTCGTCCCATGTTCGTCACCAATATACGTATTGCATTCTATATTCTGTGATCATTGTGGTACTCGTACCGACAAGAGATCGTTGCAATATTGGTGAACGAGGGAGAGAGAGAGAGAGAGAGGGAGAGAGAGAGAGAGAGAGAGAGAGAGAGAGAGAGAGAGAGAGAGAGAGAGAGAGAGAGAGAGAGAGAGAGAGAGAGAGAGGGGGGGGGGGGAGGGACTGACAGACAGTTAGATTCATAATTCATATTGGCACCGACTGCCCCGGCCGCTTCAGACAGCCAGAGCCGATAGGTCTCTGAACTGGTTCTTGCTCTGGGATTATGCAGTTAGATCAACTTAACGCGGAGGCAAGAAACTTCGTGTCATGACCTGCCAAACCCAAGACCATTCTGAAGCAAGTAATCTGTAATTTCGTTAAACGCTGTCTGTGGTCCATATTTAACGGCTCTGGACCAATCAGAGTTATAACAAACACCAGTAAGCAAAGTAGGAGTGAGCAGAGCCATGACACTGTGTTGTCTCTAGCCCTGTACAATGAGCAGTGAGAAGGTGACCCAGATAGCTCGGGTGGGGGCGAGTCAATGGGATGGAGATTCCACATGACGAGAAACATTATAAGAGCTCTGGAACAGACGGACCCTGGCCCAGACATGGCTAATGTCAAGGCAAAAAATTACAATATTCGCTTCACGTTGAATGGAATCAGTCACACAAGGGTGATATATGCTCTTATTTCCAGTGAAAATCTTAAATTATTTTAAGCCCATATTGTCTAAGAACCCTTGTTCCTAAGTCCACCACTTGTTCCGCTATCATGTCTGTCTGTACCTGGCAAAGCTGAGTGTATTTTTGGAAGCAAAATCATTAACATTAATTTCCGTTCCTCAGTGTCATCTAGGACATTTATTACTCTGATGAAGAGTTGCAGCAAAAACTCGAGAGGATCGACTCTAAGCACACGGGTACCGATAATATTACCAATATATTTGAGTCTCTTTAGGTTATGTTATTCTCTTATTTCATTTGCTACCCCTGCACAGCCTCCCTCCTTTCTGAAAGTAACCAGGGGCGCCAATCGTGCAGACGCTAGCACCGGCTCCTTTTGATAGAGTGTTGGTGGGATTTCCTCAGAAAATTGTGCTTTGTACTTATCGTAATCGTAGCAAGTAGCTTCATCTGCTGAATCATACTCCGTATTCACTTCCGTCCCCCTTTTTAGGTGGAAAATGACATATTACTCTTCTCAGTGCAGCAAATCGGTCCACATCCCCCTGACAGTGTAACCCTTTCTCTAAAGGATTTTATGTCGTTTTGGAGCATTTTGTCTTCTCCTTGAAACCTATCTCACTCGGGCTGTCTATCGCTGTCTATGACGTTCTGAGTTAACGTTTTGCCGTAACTCTATCAATTAAATCGTTTTGGATTTTTTTTTTGCAAACGTTTAAACGTCCCGCCCGACAGCTTTCATTGGACGATATTCCACAGGGCATCCCCAGCAGTATTTTCTTCACAGCCAGTGTTGATCCACACACTCGTCATAGGACGGTTACTTCAGGAGGTGTCCGCTATCATTACAACAATTACAAGATTACAGATTGCTTCTCTGGCAGGTCTCACAATTTACATAATAAATAGTTACTTCCCGAGAATGGTCTCAGATTTAGCAAGTCTTTACCTGAAGTTCCTTGTGTACACATTCAATTACCCTGATCAAATTATCCAAAAACATAAATCAGCTCAGAGTCCACAGAATGGGTAAAGTCAACTAGTTTGTCTGTTGCCCCTGTCCTTGATCAGACTGTAGATCCTTCTGAGAAACATCTCCTTCCTCTTACTGGCATATTGCTAACATCTTCGTCGATGAAGACGATAACTAAATATAATTAAAGAGTATTCCCTATGTCCTCCTCTGCATAATTTGACACCACACTATTATTCCTAATACACTTAACTTCCTCCTTCTTATTTCTTTCACTACTAAATTTTTGGGAATACAATAACAATTGGTGTCAGTTTTGGCATTATCGGCAATATCCTTCTCAATTGACATGGCCTATAACCATGCCCTACGTTATGTCTAGCATTTCCCCATTATTTATATAGATCTATATTCTTCAACATTTTACACATATCTTTACTCATCCATGTACTCGTTCATAGATTTGACAAAATGTACGCAGAAAAAAGATCTGAGGTTATATGTTGACGTGTATGTACTTTGATAAATTTTACATTGAACTTTGAGCTTTTTTTCTTCTCATAACATTCAGTTTTAACGCTTCCTGAACAGCTTGTATTACCATTTAAAATCGATTTTCCCTCAACGGACTCAAACGTCAAGCATTTACTTCCAGTTTAACTTCTGAAGTCCGAGCTGCATCTACACAAGTTTTGCCTTTATGCAAGTCAATTCAATGATTTGAGCTTTTATTTATGTACTTTCTGAAACATAACTCGACTAACAAATTTATGGTCACTTGCTGAAGGGTCAAAAGAAACCGTACTCAAAAATCTATCCTGAAATGCTACAGAATTTCAAATGTAGGTAGGCTTCTCTACTGCTGGTGCACTAATATACTAGATCAAGAAAGAGAATCAAGTCAAGTCGTTTTTATTGTCATTTCAACCTTAGCTGCTGGGACAGTACACAATAAAAATGAAACAGCCTTCCTCCAGGACCATGGCGCTACATGAAACAACAGAAAACTATACTAGACTACGTGAAACAACACAAAGCTACATCAGACTTCAGTCAACGTTTCGAGCTGAGACCCTTCGTCAGTACCTGACTGACGTTAGCTGCTTATTTCTATGGATGCTGCTCGATCAGCTGAGTTCCTCCAGCGTGCTGAGAGACTTCAGACCTAGTACAATAATTAATAAACAGGATAATAGGCACAGTAAAGGGTGAATTACAATATAATAATAAACTATGAAAATTTAACTGTAAATGCAATAGTAAACAATATAAACATTGTTTTAGCAGGAATTGAGAAAGAAATTTAAACATATCAAAGGGAATGAAGTGGTGTTCAGTTGATTGTGTGTGTGTGTGTGTGTGTGTTTGTGTGTGTGTGTGTGTGTGTGTGTGTGTGTGTGTGTGTGTGTGTGTGTGTGTGTGTGTATGTGTGTTGGCGCCAGACTAGACTCTTGGAATTGAGAAGTCTAACGGCTTAGGAAACGAAACTGTTACAAAGTCTGTTCGTGAGAGCCCGAATGCTTCGATGTCTTTTGCCAGATGGCATGAGGGAGAAGAGATTGTATGAGGGGTGCGTGGGGTCCTTCACAATGCTGTTAGCTTTGCCGATGCAGCGTGTGGTGTAAGTGTCTGTAACGGCGGGAATGAATTCACTTCTCTGCAATCCATTAGTCACTGTGTTCTCCCACTCAATATTTGGGAAGAAAAGGTCCCGACAACTATATCATCACTCTCAGAACTTTTCAATTTGAACATCGTGATGGAAAATTGGGTAACACTGAATTTTCCTCAGTGAGGAAACTTCGCTGGCAATGGGTGTATGAAGGAAAATATAAGCGTTGTGATGGAGATCTGAATGTTTACCCCTGGGACAATATGAGGACGGGAAGGTAACCGAAGCCAGAGCGAAAGCGTTGGGTAGAATGGCAGCAGGAAGCTGAATTACAGCGGGACTGATCAGAAGTAGCTGTCATGTTTTCTATGATGTTGTGACCCGTCTTGAAGAGAAGCTATTCACTTTTGTAAGAAGGCACAACATTTGCGATGAGGGTGGGTGCGAGCTGAGTGAAAATAGTTCTTTTGAATCCATTTTAGACGGTTTTCAAGGGAAAGAGTGAGTGATAAGAAGAAGATTAGCGGGTAGCGACTGGAAGGATTTAGTAAAACGTATACTGATATAAAGATATTTGACTATAATGCCGAAATCTTCATTAGAAAAGAAAGTATCAATGGCGATCCCACTAATTGACGGAAGAAAAAAAAGTTAGAAAAGCTACTGGGGCAATATCCCCATTCAGGGGCATATATTGAAATAACTTATTTGGATTGGACGTAGTGTCGCAACTCCGCATCTATTAGTTATATAAAACAAAAAAAAAAGTCTGTTATTAAGGAGTCCATGGTTAGAGAGAGGACAGGAGAATGTGGTGATGGAATGGCAGAGCAGAGTCGATGAGTCGAATGGACTAATTTTGTTCTTCTCTCATATGGTTTTGGTCAGTGACATCCGGTGACACTGACACCAATCACCGTGAAGGACTTTGAACTGCCACAGGGGGCTCACATCAAATTTCTTACCGATAGTACGACCCATCGTTATCATTATTTGCCGTGATGTGTATCGTGGGCAATGACTCTATCACCATGACTGTTCTCGGCATTTGCTTTCTACAGGTGTAATTTATCTTTGCCCTATTGTTGACATTGTCTGCAAGATGGGGAACGCAGCCATTATTGATAGTCTTCTGATATTGTTCCTTAGCGTCAGCAGTCACATAACCAAGACTTGTGATATGCACCAGCAGCTCATACGACCGTTTAACACCGCATCGCTATGACGACGAAAGGTAGCCCGCTTCCAAACATCTCCTGCCAGCATACAATCAAAGATCCCAGTAACATTGTCACCACTCCCACCCCCTTCCCCATTTGCGACCAGAGGGAAAGTCACAAAGGAAGGAAACGGGAGGAATCGGAAAGAGCAATAAAACATGCACTACATAATTCGTGCCTCAGCATCTGAGAAATATTGATCATGATATTGGGGCATTTCTTCCCGCGGCTAGCCATAGTGGGCTGTTACAGGCAACAGATCCGGCTGCCGTGGTATCACATGGCACTGATCATGGCTGCAACACCGGGCTTGTACGTTTCCTCCATCAGTGGTCAGCAGGCTTGTGGAGGGAAAGAACGACTTACACTTCCTTTTCCAGAGATGTATCGCCACCTACTCACTTATTAAATTTCCCGCATATGGGCACTTTTTAACATCTCTATCTTCATATTCGTCCATTTAAAAGTAAACATGGAATGGAATTGAGTACCAGCACTGGCAACTCCGTCCAGTTGTCATCAGCCTTTTCTTTGCGTTAACGAATACTGTAGAGGTTACATATAGAAATGGGAGATGGTCATTTCTCAAATCGAAAGAAAAAATCAGCAATTCAAAATATTTCTTGATAAACATTGATCACTCGCTTGGGATTTTCCAGATTACCAGCGGACAAATCTTCCTCTCAATTGATATGATAAGTGTTTTGTGGACGAGAAGGAGATTCCAGGATGTTATGTTAACTCCAGGCTGAAACTTTGCGGGGTATAGCAGACGAGTCCTCAGCATTCTTAAGCTTGGGGGTAAACAGTCACAGGATGTGGTACATTTGGCAACCAATGACACAGGTAGGAAGTGCAACGAAGTTCTGCAAAATTGGTTCAGAGGATTAGGTGCTATGTTGAAGAGCACGTCATCCAGGGCTGCAATCTCAGGATTGCTACCACGTGGTACTGGAGCCTGAAATAGGAAGTATATGCTGCTTAACACGGAATTAAGAACGTTGTGCAGGAGGGAGGGCGACATATTTTTTGAATCTTTGATCTCTCTCTTCAAAGGAAATCATGACCTGTAGAGAGTATAGGGTTTGCACCTGAATGTGAATGGAACTGATATCCTACTGGGAAGAATTTTTAGTGCTGCACCGGGCGGGTTTGAAGGTTAAAAGAGAGTTGCAGGAGATGGTAGTGCGACGATCAGTATAGGCATTGGAGAGGCTGTGTTGTTAAGATATCAAATAGAATTCAAATGATTAATCATGTTGCGACTAATGTCCCTGCTACCTTAATTGGGCGCCAGGGTCCAAAGTGGAGAATAAACCATCGATGATCTCCATCGTCCCCTTGAGCTCGGTAGTATGGTTGGAATTATTCAACGCTTCAACAGTCTATTGTATCCACTACACAAGGAATTGGCTTACACAGCTTAACCTGAGTCCTTTGGGCCTGCGTTACCCGTTTTCAACTATCACAGCGGAGACAGTGTTGGTTTTTGCGAGATAAATGTGTATAGCAGCGTATATTGCAATCCCAGAAATATAGCAGGAAAGACTCAGCAGCTCGGGTAATGAATCAACGCATGAAATTAAAATATTGTAACGATTTGTGAGACTTGGTTGCAGGAGGGGCAGAATTGGTAACTTTTTTTTTAAAGTTCCCGTACTTTATACGTGACAGAACGGGAGAAATTAAAGAGGCAAGTGTGGCGTTGTTAGTCCCGGAAAATATCATGACAGTACCCAGACGGGACCAGAAGTGTTGTTGGTGGAACTGTGGAATCATATTGACCAGATTAATGGAGCTATATTACAGAACACCTAACAGTACCCGGTATTTAGAGGAAAACATTCGCAGACAGACTATCGCCAGAAACATAAAATTGTTAAAGCAGACAACTTTGACTTTCTCCATATTGACTGGGACTCTCATATTCAGGTATTTATTTATATTTGTTTTGGCACTGTTCGCGTTCATTTGTACTGTTTGTAGTTATTTTCTATCGATTTTGCTATGAATACCTGCAGAGAAAATAATCTCAGGATTGTATATGGTGATATGCACAGTATGCACTCTGATATGTATTTTTTACTTAGAACTTCAAAAAAAATGACGATATCGGGAAGAGTTTTTCAAATACGTTCAGGAAAGTTTCTTTAATGAACACGTAGAGGTGCCCACGAGAGTGGGCGTTACCTGATCCGCAAGTATGGAATGAGATCGGGCACGGCATAGGCATTTGTAGAGGGAACATATTATACCAAGTGATTACAGTATCATTGGTTCCAAATTAAATATGGACAAAAAAAAAGATCTGGTCCTCGAGGTGAGATTCTGACTTGAGGAACGACCAACTTGGCTGGCATGCGAAAGGATCTGGCAAGTGTCGACTGAGACAGGCTGTCTTCTTCGTTAGTGGGAGACTTTGAAAAGTACGATTTTGAGAGTAGGAAGCTGCTATATGCCTGTCAGAAGGAAATGTATTGATAACAGGTTTAGAGTATCTTGATAATCAAAGGATTTTGTGGACCTGGTTGAAAGAAAAAGCAGGCGGTGCATAGCAGTTACAGGCAGATAGGAACATATGCGGTCCTCATGTGTATAAGATGGAAAGTGGAACACTTCAGAAAAAAAAAAAACAAGAGTGTTAAAAATAGACAGCAGACAAGGTGAAGGAGAGTCCAAAAGGTTTCTACAGATATGTTAGGAATGTAACAAGTGGGGCAGGGTGTTTAAGAAGTCGCTCGGCATTTAAGAGGAGGTTATATAATAAATACTTTGGATTTATGGGAGGAACCAGCGAGTGCCTTTAGAAGGTTGCCTCTGACTGCAGGTCTGTGACATGGGGGGTACCGCACGGATCGCTGGTGGGTCTGGCATTTGTTATCTTTATCAGCGACCTTGATGATAATATGGTCAACGGCATCAGCACAATTGCGGGTGCCTGATATTGCTGGTGTACTTGACAGCGAAGATGTCTGTCAGAGCCTGATGGAAAAGAAACTGAGAAATGGCAGGTGGAATTTAATGCAGACAAGTACGATATGTTTCACTTCAGTAGACCGAAACAAGATAGGTCTGAAACACCGACGTGTGCGCTAGAAAAAAGGGAACCGGGGATGGTATTTAGTAGTTTATACACAGTGGTGTCACTGTCAGATTGGGTCGTAACTAAGTTGTACAGGACGGTAGTGAGGCTTCCTTTTCAGTATGGCGTGAATTTTGTTCACCTCCCTACGGGAAAAAGAACGCAAGTACGTTTCAAAGAGTACAGGGACAATATAAACGGACTCTTCCGGTTGTGGAGGACAAGTGTTGTAAGGAAATAGTGAGTAGGATAGGGCTTCATCCCTTGCACTGCAGAAGATGAGGAGAGGTTTGAGTGATGTATTCAGAAATTGTGAGGGCAATAGATACGATAAATGCAAGCAGGTTTTTGACCAATGAGGCTGGACGGAACTGCAACAGGAAGTCGTGGGTAGAGGGTAAAAGGTAACATTTCAGGGGGAACATGTGTGGAAAACTCTTCACTTAGAGGGTTGTGAGATTGGGAACGAACTTGCAGCGCAAATGATGCAGGGAGCTCGCTTGCCATTTTTAAAATAGTTGGAAAAAATACTGAAATTCTCGGCTGGTCTGGCCTTACCTTTGAGAGCTGGAACGACCCATGAGCCTTCAGGAACACAGGGAACGAAAGGAAACAAGATACATTTGTGTTGCAGTATTAGTGGTGTGCAATAGTCAGAACCCGACACATACTCTGGGAGGACATTGAACAAGAAAGTAATTTCACAGTTCGGTTGAACTTGCAGCGTGGGTGATAATTGTAAACGCTAATCTCGAATGGTTTACGGTGAGTCCGCACTAAACTCCTTTGGAAGAGGAGTACCAGTCTAGCTGAGACTCTGCACGCAGAACGATGGAAATATGTACACGTTTTCTCAGGTAGGAATAGATCGCTGTTTCTAATCAGAAGTCTACTGGGTTCAGTAAAGACCTGCAAAGACTTTTAATAAGAGAGTCGAAGGCGAAATGGAATGGTTTTACTTCCTATAAGAAGTTCCTGGAGCAATATTAATCCAAACGCGAACTCAAAGAAACGCAAATCCACAATTATTCGGAAATCTCAGTGAGATGACAGGTCAACAAACACAAATTAAGGGGATCAGCAGCGGAAATATAGACGTGAAGTAATTAGGCAGGGACAATAACAACAACAACGACAACGACAGTAAATACGATAACTTCTTTATTTCTTTTTCAATTTTTTTATTGATTTTCACATATACATATAAAAACATAACATAATAATGAGTAAATTATGAATACAATAGACTTGAAATCACGTTGATAATAAGATAACAGTATCCTATTAAACATCAGCAGAAAAAAAAATACCTTAATCAATCAAGTCCATATGATTATATATGTAAAAAAAACAAAAATAACCATTAAAAGAGAAAAAAGAAATTTGAAAATATGTGGAAAAAACATATATTAAGAAAAATAAAACACTAAACTAAACTAACATGGGCAATAATAATAGTTTACAAGTATATGATAGTGTCAAAAAACTCCGGAACTCTAAACCTGAACATGAATAAGCAGAAAGAAGGTCTGGAAAAGGCCAAATTAATTCATATGAAAATGTCGAATAAACGGTCGCCAAGTTTCTTCAAATTTAATTGATGAGTCAAAAATAGTGCTTCTAATTTTTTCCAGGCTCAGATAAGAAATAGTTTGAGAAAGCCACTGAAACTTGGTAGGAGGATATACTTCTTTCCAATTTTGTAATATAGACCTTCTTGTCATTAATGTTACAAAAGCAATCATTCGTCTGATTGAAGGGGAAAACTGATTACCAACTTCATTTGGTATGCCAAAAATTGCAGTAATAAAATGAGGTTGTAAATCTATATTCCAAATTGAGGAAATAGTAGTAAATATGTCCTTCCAGTAATTATGTAAAGTGGGACATGACCAAAACATATGGGTCAATGAGGCCACATCTGAATGACATCTGTCATATTGAGGGTTAATATGAGAATAGAATCGAGCAAGTTTATCTTTAGACATATGAGCTCTATGTACAATTTTAAATTGTATTAAAGCATATTTAGCACATATAGAAGAAGAATTAACCATTTGCAAAATCTTTTCCCATTTATCTATTGATATATTATATCGAAGTTCTTTTTCCCATTCTTGTTTAATTCTAACTGATATTTCTGGTTGTATCTTCATAATCATATTATAAATAAAAGCTAATAATCCCTTCTGACAAGGGTTTAAGGTAAAAATCAAATCTGTAAAGTCCACTAAAGTTGAATTAGGAAAAGATGGTAAAACTTTATGTAAGAAATTTCTAATTTGTAAATATCTGAAAAAATTAGATTTAGGTAATTCAAATTTGTTGAAAAGTTGGTCAAATAACATCAAAGTATCTTCAAAAAAGAGATCACGAAAACATTTTATACCTTTCCTTTTCCATATGTTAAAACTTGATCTGTCCAAGAGGGTTTGAAAAAGAAATTAAGTAAGATAGGGCTAACAAGAACAAAGTTTTTCAAAGTAAAAAACTTACGAAATTGAAACCAAATTCGTAATGTATGTTTAATAACAGGATTAGATATTTGTTTATTAAATTTAACTAAATCAGCAGGAAGATAAGAACCAAGAACAGAGAATAGAGAATATCCCTTTACCTCATTAGATTCCAAATTTACCCACTGTGGGCACAATGGTGAATCCAAATCTAGTTTCCAATACATTAAATTACGAATATTATTTGCCCAATAATAAAATCTAAAGTTAGGTAAAGCTAAACCACCATCTTTTTTAGATTTTTGTAATTGCTTTTTACTTAACCTAGGGTTTTTATTTTGCCACACAAATGAGGAAATTTTTGAATCAATGTTATCAAAAAAAGATTTAGAAATAAAAACTGGTAAGGCTTGAAATAAGTATAAAAATTTCGGTAAAATTATCATTTTAATAGCATTAATCCGACCAATTAAGGATAAAAACAAAGGAGACCATCTTGTAGTAAGTTGATGAATTTGATGAAGCATAGGTAGAAAATTCAGTCTAAATAAATCTTTATATTTCTTGGTAATTTTTATACCTAAATAGGTAAAGTTATCAGTAACAACTTTAAATGGTATCCTATCACTCAATAAAGTTTGTGCATTTAAAGGAAATAATTCACTCTTATCTAAATTTAGTTTATAACCAGAAAAAATACCAAATTGAACTAACAAGGATAAAATAGCAGGAATAGACCTATCAGGGTCAGAAATATATAACAGCAAATCATCAGCATAGAGTGATAATTTGTATAACTTCTCATTACGGGTAATACCAAAAATATTAGGAGATTCACGAATAGCAATAGCTAAAGGTTCTAATGCAATATTAAATAATAAAGGACTTAAGGGACAGCCTTGTCTCGTACCACGAGATAATTGAAAAAGAGGATCTATAGTTATTTGTAGGAACAGAAGAAACAGGTTTATGATATATTAATTTAATCCATGATATAAAGTTAGGATTAAAATTAAAATTTCTCAATGTATTAAATAAATATATCCATTCAACTCTATCAAAAGCTTTTTCAGCATCTAATGAAATAACACATTCTGGGATTGTGGGTGGTGAAGTATGAATTATATTAATCAATTTTCTAACATTAAAAAAGGAATACCGATTCCTCATAAAACCAGTTTGATCTTCTGAAATAATCTGTGATAGTACTTTTTTTAATCTAATGGCTAAAATTTTTGTAAGAATCTTAGAATCTACATTTAATAGTGATATAGGGCGATAAGATGTACATAGAGTAGGATCTTTATCTTTTTTAAGAATTAGAGAGATATTAGCTTCATAAAAAGATTGAGGTAATCGCTTCTTAGCAAACGCATCATTAAAAATTTCACATAACCAAGGAGAGAGCAAAGAAGAAAAAGTTTTAAAAAATTCTACTATATAACCATCAGGACCA
This sequence comes from Hypanus sabinus, assembly GCF_030144855.1. Classification (NCBI taxonomy): domain Eukaryota; kingdom Metazoa; phylum Chordata; class Chondrichthyes; order Myliobatiformes; family Dasyatidae; genus Hypanus; species Hypanus sabinus. The sequence goes on from NW_026781815.1 coordinate 1,121,572, forward strand.
GGAGCTTTCCCTGAATTCATTGATGAGATAGCCTCTCCTATTTCCACCATAGAGATAGGAGCATCTAACAAGCTATGGTCTTCATCAGTCAGTTTCGGAATACTCAAATTGTTAAAAAAATTATCTATCATGGACTGGTCACCATCAAATTCTGATTGATATAGAGATTTATAAAAATCTTGACAAGTATTATTAATTTCTTTATGATCAGTAGTTAAATTACCGTCTTGTTTACGAATTTTAATAATTTGTCGCTTAGTCGAAATAGCTTTTAATTGATTAGCTAACAGTTTGCCAGTTCGATCACTGTGAATATAGAATTGAGCCCTAGTCCTAATTAATTGATTTTCAATTGAAGAAGATAATAGTAAACTATGTTCCATTTGAAGCTCAACTCTCTTCTTATAAAGTTCTTTGGTAGGAGTCACGGAATAAATCTTATCAATTTCCTTAATTTTATCCACTAATAAAGCAATATCTAAATATCTTTGTTTTCTTTTACCAGCAGAATATGAGATAATTTGTCCACGAATAAAAGCCTTAAAAGAGTCCCAAAGTATTCCTCTGTCGATTTCTTCAGTACAGTTGTTGAGAAAAACAAGTCAATTTGCTGTTTTATATAGGTGATAAATTCTGGGTCTTGAAGCAAAGTAGCGTTAAGCCTCCAAGATCTGATATTATTGGAATAGTCCGAAATCTTAATAGATAACTTCAAAGGTGCATGATCCGAAATAGTAATAGAATCATATTTACAATCAATAACATCCGTTAATAACCGATGATCAATAAGAAAATAGTCAATTCTAGAATAGCTATGATATACATGTGAAAAAAATGAAAATTCTTTATCTTTAGGGTTCAAAAACCGCCATATTTCTGTAATTCCCGTATCAACCATAAGCGAATTAATAAGCAGCGCTGATCTGTTCGGAAGAGTACGAATAGGTTTAGATCTATCCATCAAAGGATTCAAACAACAATTAAAATCTCCACCCATTATCAACATATATTCATTTAGATTAGGAAGGGAAGTAAATAAACGTTTAAAAAATTCAGGGCAGTCAAAGTTTGGAGCATAAATATTAACTAGAACAACTTTCCGATGAAAAAGTAAGCCAGTTATCAACAAAAATCTACCCTGTGGGTCAGAAATAATTTCATGATGTGTAAACGATATTGAAGGGTCTATAAAAATAGACACACCCCTAATTTTAGCGGTACAATTCGAGTGAAATTGTTGACCCTTCCAGAACCTAAAAAATGTTGATTATCCTCCCTCCTGATATGGGTCTCCTGTGCAAAGATAATATTAGCATTCAGTCTATGGAATACTTTAAATATTTTTTTACGTTTAATCGGATGATTTAAACCATTAGTATTCCAGGAGATAAAGTTAACAGATTTATCCATCGTACTAATATTAATTGTGTATATCATAAAAGGTTAAAAAGACACATAACCCACAATTCAGGAAGGAGGAAAATTGATTCAGGAGCAACCGGAGAACATGACACCTCAACAATATTAATAACTTAAAGTCGGCCCATAAACTAAAAGCAAAAATATAAAAAGCAAAAGCGTGAAAAAAAGATCCCTACCCCCTCCCCCCACCCTTCGAAAAAAAGCCAAGCGGCAGGCGCATAATCTAATACTAACCTTACCCCCATTTCAAGATGGCAGCTCTATAAAAAGATTAAAAGAAAACTATATAACACCCAGTTTAAGATATAGAGTTGCAAAAAAATATATCAATCAGAATAAAAGAAAACTAATATAATAAAACAAACAATCATTAATAAAAAAAGTATAAACATCAAGATTTAAAAGTGTAATATACCTTTAAAAAAAATCCCGTGTACAAATACAAGATGCGTTTCAAAAACAAAGACTTATGGGAAGAAGAAACGCCATTTTGAAAAAGCCATATTACTAAATACAAATGTGAGTTCAGCAATCTGTTAATAGACAAAATAAGATTTAAAAAAGGGACATAATAAACAGTACAATATATATGAAAAATAGACCAAAAATCCAAAACATTCGTCCCATTTCTGAGTACAGGCAAACAAATAAATGCTTACAAAAAACAGAATCTTACGGGAAAAAGAAACGACATCTTAAAAAAAATTAAATCATTATTGCAAAATATAAACGTATATAACCAAAACAGAAAGAAAAAAAAGATATTATAAAAATTAAAAAGAACATCTATGAACAATGATGATAGTAAAAAAAAAAACCAGACCCATAGATCAAAATAAGAAGTTATAACCTAGCTTCATAGGTTAAAACTTAAAATAGAAAGATATCCTCTCTCCGAAAAATCTTCCACATAACACATAATTCAAGTTGCAGTAGAAGATCGAAATTCTTCAACAAATTTCTTCGCTTCTTCCGGAGTGTTAAAAATTTGCTGACCGTTGTCGTTCAGCGTAATTCTAAGCTTCGCTGGATACATTAAAACTTGTTTAAGTCCAATCGAATAAATCTCTGCCATCACTGGTTTAAAAGCGATTCTGGCTCTCATAACCTCATAAGAATAATCCTCAACAATTCGAAATTTGAAGTTATTGTAAGAAATCATACCTTTTTTACGAGCTAATCGAATTAAAAGCTCTTTCTCACGAGGATAATGAAGGCGAACAATCACCGCTCGTGGTTTATCACTCGTAGACGAAAACCTCGCAACTCTACGAGCACGGTCAATAACAGGTTTAGTTTGCAAACCTTCATCACCGAAAATTTCCCACACTAATTTAGAGAAAAATTCAGTTAAATCACCGGACTCGATTTTTTCGGAAAACCCGATAATTCGCAAATTCTGTCTGCGAGTTCGATTTTCGAGATCAGTAATTTTAAACTTATGCTGATTTACAACTTTAAGAGTCGATTGTACCTTCTTATCCAACGCCTCAAGTGTACGTGCTTTTTCAACAATTAATTTTTCAAGAGTCTCCAACTTATCTTCATGCCGCTGAATATCCGTTGCCTGCGACTGAAACTTAGTATCAAGCGATTTAACAACTCCTTCAAGTTCAGACATTTTCGTGGTGAGCTTGTTTTCCAAACTTGCAATTTTACTTTCCAAACTTGCCATGTTACTTTCCATCTTGCTTTCCAAACTTGTAAGTTTAATGTCCAGAAGATTAGAAATTGCATCGATAGATAAAGGCTCCTTAGACGATTTCTTACTTGTAGCCATTTTACGTTCGGCAAAGTTAGATCAAATATAGTTTTAGGGAAAAAAAAAAGTCAATCGAAAATATCAACTCATTTGATTAAATTCGAAAAGATTTGATTAAAGGGTGATTATAGTTAGGAAAGTGAAGAGCGCATAAAAGGCAGATGTTTACGTCGCCATCTTGAAACTCCACCCCACAATAACTTCAACGACAACGACGACGACGACAAATGACGGACGCAAACAATCACTCTGTCGAATACGTAGCAACATATCTTTCAAACCTAAACACATAGAATGCAACAAAATGTTGTCACTTGTCATAACCTGCTCCATTTCAGCTTTCTTAGATACGTCCACATGCTGATTTTGTTTGGTCAACTGTGGAAAACTTGGTAACAGAAATGTAGTGGTAAAACTAATCCTGCTTGTTTATCAGGAATTATTATATTGGATCAGTTATGGGGATTTTCTTATCGGTAATAACGCATTGATCATAAAGGAATTTGTGGGACTCTGACCCTAAATCTGGGTCAGGTGTGATTAGAGTAAGTTTGATTTCTTTTACGAGTTTCTGTTTTGAAGAAAGATTTTGGTGAACCTTGCTTAACACAATAGTGCATGTGTAATTAATCTGATTGAGTTAAACTGCTACAGGATCCTACAATGTGTTGGAATGTTTCTGGTTTACGTCGGCATTTTCTATTTTCATCGCCTTCAGTCTGTTAGGCTCATGTGGCAGTTTTGATTTTTTTTTAGTGTTAACCACCTGGAAACCACCTATTACCACAAGGAACCCTTGGGTATCTGGGACGAGGTCGCCACTCTGAGACAGGCGCTCGACGATTCGTTGTTTACACCTAGTCTGCTGAGATCGCTGTGAAATCTTCCATGGAGAGTCATGTTCTTCCATTGATTGACTTCTCCTTCTGTAGTGATCAATTCTTCATTCCGTTTCTGGGTTGTGCTTTTTGCAAGTACTACTTTCTCTCAGAATTGCATTTGCTCGATTGAAGTGCTGAATCCTCTTTTTCAGATGACAATATATATCACTGGCACTTTTATCTGATCGTTGTGCATTTTCTATATGTCTGCTCTTCCTCCTGCCTCGGGTTGTGTTAATCGAAGCGCAATTCAAGCGTACAGAAGTTTTTTTGTGTTTTTTTCTCCAGTTTGTTATTTTTTTTAATTTTGCTTTGAAATGTTCAACGTTGGTTTCCGCTCCATACGTTGTGACAAAAGAACACGTTAATTTGTACTATTATATTTTTTCTCATATCAGTCTGGTACAGTGCAAGGTAATGGCAGCGCCACACATAATCATTCGTTTCCTCTGTTGTAACAAGAATATAATTCCTCTGTTATATTTGTACTATTGAGATCTAATTGACCGATTTCTTTAAGCCTTGAACTGTATTTTGTCAAAATATTTCCTTTGACCGCACGATGATCTATTTTCTTTGCTTGTTGCTATTGCAGGGACTCATATATTTCAAATCTATTCATCGGTTCTGTTGTATCATGTTTCACCGAGGCTTCTCTGTTTAATATTCTACTTGCTCTACTCGCCTAACAGACTGAAGGCGATGAAAATAGAAAATGCCGACGTAAACCAGAAACATTCCTATATTGTACCGTTCTTTGTGTTTAATATTTTGCACATATCTAGCTAAAATATTTAAATCTTGAAGAAGTTGTTCCACTGTTTGAAATAATAGCTTTATGTTTACTGATGAAGTTGTGGGAAATTTCATTTCGTCAACGTTAAGCCACGGGATAATTAATTTGATTGTTTCCGACTTGATACACTCTTTTTCGTCCGTTTCAATAAAGTGGAGAGTGGCATAAGTTAGTGGCTCAATTATCATGTTGTTGTTATTATTATTATTATTATTATTATTATTATTATTATTACTGTTGTTGCTGCTGTTCTTGTTGTTGCGGTTATTTTTTTTTCCTCAGATCAAGCTGTTACAAACTGAGGTGCGGCAGCGCCAAACACGCTCATTTGTCAATTGCTGAGAATTTTCGTAGTATTTAGTGATATTTCGTATTGTGCCTTTCAGAAGCTTTACATAGATATTATCGTGTATCCATAATTGTTTAAGGCTATTGTCCAGTGCCTTTGGGATGATATCAGTAGGAGATACTGCTAACGAACAATGTGCACCCCGTTCATGTTCCGAAGACTTCAAATTTCTTCTTTCAGTACAGCGTATTTCTGTTCTTTTTCCATTAATGATTTAGTAAAGTAAGTATACTGGAATGTCTGTATATGTTACACAGATTGTTCTTGCTCGTTTATGCTGAATTATTGTGACTGATCAATTATTAGAGATTGTCCTATAATTTGTGGTAATTTGACTCTAAAACTGAATCAGGCTGTTGCTCCCAGGTAGGTGTGATTTCATTCCTGAGCTTGCATTTTAACTCAAGATTTTGATAATGGATGTTTACCACGTGATTGTACCTGTATAAGTTAGAGGAATGAGTTAAACTTTTGCAGGATCCTGCAATGCGTGGGATTGTTTCTACTGTTTCTTGGCATTTTCGACATTTATGATATTTTGTTGTGCACTTCAGGCAATATTCAGTGTTAACATTCTGGTCCTGTACTGCCACGAGGAACTCCCCTGTTTCCGAGAAGAATTTTCCAACTTTGAGGCAGGCTTCCGACGCTTCCTTGTGGATATCTCGCCTGCTCAGAATGTGAGTCTTTTTTTCCATGGAGGGCAATGCTCTTCCATTGGTTATTTTACTTTCAATGGTGATGATGTAGTGTTGTTTTATTATTATTATTATTATTATTATTATTATTATTATTATTATTATTATTATTATTATTATTATTACTACTACTACTACTACTACTACTACTACTACTACTGTTGATATTAGCAGTGGTAGTAGTAGCAGCACCATCGACATCAATTGTGTTTGTGTCTGTCTGGTTTCTTGTTCAGAAAGCTATCATTAATTCAATTATGGGGACTGGATTTATTTGAGTATACTCGCAAGAAAAGGAATCTCAGGAATATGTAGAGTTTGAAAGTCCATTTGAAAGTGAATCAGTGTGTCTGTGCATTAAGCCCTTGTGTACTGCATTTGGATTCTGAGAAACAAGGGCGGACTTTAACGTAAAGTTTTGCTCGCAATTGTTGCTGAATGTGTAAAACTAATTCCAGTTCAACGATTGAAAATCAAGAGATGCATTGGATTTCACCTCACGAGAATTTATGTGTGTGCACGCGCGCGCGTGTGTGTGTCTGTGTGTGTATGTATGTGTCTTTATGCGAGAGTAATTAACGTTATTTCAAAAGAGGTCGGGGAGTCGATGCATGTTAATGCGAGAACGCTTTGTTTCAGCGATCACATTAGATCTTGGCAAGTGGGCAGTTCGCCAGGTGAAAGAAGGAAAACCACACCTCCTTCCCGATCGTTGCAAGCTGCTCACTTGGAGGATGGGACTCCGTCTTCTGGTTTATTTTCCTCCTCACGATGGCGGTGGGGAAGGCCAGATACAGAGAAAAGCAGTAGTCAGAATATCAGTGGGTGAAACATTCATGTGTGGTGAAAGACGGAGTTCAGTATTAATCACGTGGGCCGCGCGCGCAAGTATTCCACAGTCCGAGTACATAAAACCTGCAGCTATGTTTTGTTCTGCAATACAGTGGAGATATCATTGTGAGCACTGAAATCGCAGTAGTCAAAGTCGGCAGGTGTGCAACTCTTCCATCAGATTTAAGCGGACAAAGTCAACACCTTTCGTCAGACCAATAATATTACTCTAGTCAGACCAATAATATTGCATCATGAAATTTCCCGTCCGTGAAGGCAGGTATTCGGAATGAATTGAACACCACGATATCAACCTGCTTGATTACCGCCATTGATGTTGTCTATCTCTCCATCAGACCTCTCGGGAGCCCCATCACTCATTGTGAATATCCCAGCCCTACTCATCCACGGAAGGTAATCACCAAGCACCTCATTGTTAACCCCTGCCTGTCCTTCAATGGCCGTTTGGCAAACTGATCAATTTCTTTCCAGAACTAACAAACGAATCACTTACTACAGGAAAGTACTTTCAAAGCCTCGGATTCGGCAGCGCAGTGGAGAGGGCAATTACGTTTGCAAATTTGCACGTTTTAGCTATTTTTTAATTTAATCATGATAGTATTTAATTTCATACTTGCCGTCGCAGTGCTTGTCCAGACTTGGACAGAGCATAGCAAAGTGTCGCTGCTGTTTTGCTTTCGGCCTTCCCTGAGCTATCGGACTTTCAAATCAACTCCTGTTGGGAGCTTCAGTTAACGGCCCTGTTTTGCCCGGTGTTTATTATTTAATTTCGCTTTAACACTGTTCGTATTAACGTCAGTTGTCTATTGACCTGTCTTTCAGTGTCTCTCACTCTGCACTTGGACCCTATCTGAAGCCGGTAGCAAGTCTTTCTGTACACAGTGAAAGGTGGCATTTAAATTAACTAACGGGTTCAATGCGTTCAGTATCTCCGTAAGTCTGGATGCTATATTAGCTAACACTCTTCACTATTTCACCTTACGAATAATCATTCCCAGCGTGAAACTGAACTGCCCAATAACAGGAGATCATTGGTCCATGATGAGAAATTCCATGGAGCTTAGGAATGAACAAGATCAAAGATAGTAATCATGAAACCGAGAGGTGAGCCTTAGAGCGTTTTGCAACAACATTCACTGACTTCTCCAATCGTCATTTCTTCTCCTTTGAGATTTTGTAATTTCGTGTCAAGCTATCCATACTTGATCACAACTGGGATTTTACTTTAATTACATAATGTTTATTTTTACCCAGCTGTTGGAAGACACGTCAGCCTTGTGTAGTATTGAATATTGAGTGTGCTGGAGCAGGTATAAATGAATGAAAGTGGATATCCATCAGCTCAGAGTTTCTTCAGCGAGATCGTGGGAATCTCATACAGCATGCGTGAAACATTTTCCTGTGTGAGAAAAATATATTACATGGTCATTGACGTTATTGGTGTTCCCGATAAGAACAGAGGTGAGCTAACATCGGCAGTTCTGTGTGAGTGGGCTTTGGACTCGTTCAGTTACCGACTACGTTGTGATGTCGGTGTATCAGTGAGGGCGATGCAGATATTGTGACAATGCTCTCTGCTCGTTTAGAAGTCCCCTTGCAGTTTAATCAGTTGCCTTGGCTGAAACTAAGCTCGCAATTAAAACGGATGCAGAGTGAAGATGGGGGAGATGGATTCATGTTGTGAAATCATGGCAGGCAGTTTTGACTTTTCAATGCAAAGCCGTTCTCAGATTGAACTCCAATATTGCAGCGGGCTCGGAGCCATTTCGGGGCTCTTGGTGTTATTCGATATCAACAGAGTAGCATATTTTAAATTCACGAAATTGCTGCTGGAAGTGGATCGCCGGTGAGATTCCGGCGAGAGCGTGAGATTCAGACAGCACTTGTGAGTTAATCTCTGAACCATCGGGAGTTTTGAAAATTGATATAATGGGCTGTGTGCAGTTTCGTGTACCACAGTTTGCTTCCATACCCTGATTGAGGAGAGGGTTACGAGCAAACCCAGAGATGCACGATGGAAATCAGACCAGATGAGTTTCATGCGATACTCTGCTCTGGAACAATAAGCATCAACGCATTTAGAATAATGTCGCAGTGTCTTGGAGCAATCCCAGAAAAGGAAACAAATGTTTGGAAGGACCTATATTGTTCTCCCTTGGAAATCAGATGTTTTGAGCACTAAATTCCAGAATAACCAAAACCTTCCGCGGGACATTCAAAATCTTAACAGGCGAAATTTTAAAATTTCTGATCGGATAACATACCGTGGTGTGAAGGAACCGCGGCCAAGCGCAGTTGCAGAATTTAAAATAAGGGAGACAAACGAAGCTCCTGGACGCAAAAGGCAAAGGGAGTTGAGGTGGCACCGAAGACATACGAACGGGAGAAATAAATTTTCTCGGAAATTTGTAAATAGACTGGAGCGGGGGAAGCGGGGTTTAACTGCCTGGGGAGATTCCAGAATTGAAGTGATAGGAACGGGGCAATGATGATCGCTGAGAAGATCCTGATGGTGGCAGGTTCAAGTTGATTTCTACAAATCGCTTTCGGTGATCAGTTAACAATGCCCTCTTCCCGAACCCTGCTCCTGTTCCAGTACCGAGTACCATACCCTTTCACCCAGCGTAAAAGCGTTTGAGGGATCTCCGACTCCCGCTTTGCACCGTTGAATCCTCCAGAATTAAGCTGTTTACTCAGTTTGATAGTTCTCAATTTCCAGCTTTGTTGTGCGGGGAGACTCACGGAGCGGCGAAGCAGTAATTCACTCGTCTTTTTTTTTTTTTCCGTTCCTCCAGTAAATGTAGTCGCAATGGTGATCCTGTCCCGGGGAAAATGCAGCCTCTCCACCTGCACGACTCGCTACCTGGTGGCCATGGCAACGGCGGATTTACTAACCATCATCTCTGAGGTCATTTTGTGGCGAATCGGTTATTATTACATCTCCGGAGTTTTTCTTGATATCTCCCCTGTATGCAGTGCGATCGCTGCCCTGGGACAGGCGGACACTAACTGTCCTCTCTGGTTCACCGTCACTTTTACGTTTGATCGGTTTGTCGCCATCTGTTGTCAGAAGTGGAAAGCAAAGTATTGTACCGGGAAAACTACGGTTGTGGTTCTGACAACAACCGGCGTTCAGCTCTTTTTAAAAATGTGCCCTTCTTCTTTAAATATAATCCTGCGAAAGTGAATGACGGTATACCCTGGGACTGTATTATTAAGCGGGGCTACTATACGGATACCGGGTGGGTAGGATATGATTGGCTTTCTACCTTTCTAACGCCATTACTCCCTTTCGCGTTAATACTGCTGTTCAACGCACTGACAGTCAGACACATTTTAATGACTAGTCGTGTCCGTAAGGGGCTGCGGGGTCAGTGCAATGCCGGGAACCATAGTGACCCCGAGATGGAGAGCAGGAGGAGGTCTGTGATCTTACTTCTCACCATCTCCGGAACATTCATTATTCTGTGGTCGGTGAATGTTGCCGAGTTTCTTTATTACTCAATTTCTGGATTGGATTACAGTAATTACAAAGATTCGGAATACATATTTTACCAATCGGGAAACTTGCTGCTGATATTAAGTTGCTGCACCAACACGTTTATTTATGGGGTAACGCAGTCCAAGTTCAGAGAGCAGTTCATCAGCGCAGTGAAATTTCCGCTCACGTCAATTATTCAATTAATAAATAAACAAAATACCTAAGTTCTTCTCAGCCGAGAGGCGCTCGCAGAGACTTTCAGAATTTTATCCTTACATCCTTGCTTTCATAGTCTTAAAATAAATGCTAATATAAGACCATAAGATATAGGAGCAGATGCAGGCCATTCAGTCCATCCAGGCTACTCCTGCATTAAATCATGGGCTGATCTAATTCTTCCAGGCCTCCCCATTCCCATGCCTTCGATATATTTCAGTGAGGTCACCACTCACTCTTCTGAGGTCCGGTGAATAGAGACCCCTGTGCCAACAGACGCTCTGTATATGACAATCCGTACAGTTTCAGTGCTAAGGGCACAAACACAGATAAGAACGTCCCTTTAGAACAGGGATGAGGAGGACATTCTGCAGCGGAAATAAAGGATCTGTAGAATTCATTGTCATGGCTCGTTGTGGAGCCCATCCTGTTGGGTTTATTTAAAGCGGAGGGTGGCAGGTTCTTGATTAGTAAGTTTGTCAAAGGTGACGAGAAAACACCAGGAGAATTGGGTTGCGAGGGATAATGTATCAATCATGATGGCATGGTGGAGAAACATCGATGAGCCGAATAATATAAATCTGTTTTTATATCTTGTGGCATTATGGCCAAGTTCGGTGACGAACTAATGCTGAATATCGTTTTTCATGACTCACATACCAACCTGTCTGGCGTTCCTGGGACAAAGGGCGGAGGCTCGGAAGTGATTGCTTCAAAGATGGTCTCCCAGATAAACATGGCGCGACGAAGATGGGATTCCAACCCACGCATGCAGATCACAAAGGATTCGCAGTCCACCGTCTAAACGTCTTGACCACTTCTTGCTCTTGTTATTGGAGATTCGCACATTTGTTTTCAGGTTCTATGTCGATTTCCTTTGCTCGCTGTGATTGCTAGAATTCATGGACGTGGATAAGGAAAGTGCAGAGAGATTTGTGCCAACCCCAGGAAACTTGAAAATACCTAATGCAGGCACCTTCGGCGCTATGGACGTGCTGTGGCCGAAGGCTCCATTCAGTGCTCCGCAACTCGGAGAACCCGTGACTGTTTTCTGTTGTACAATGAGATAATTCTATGTTGAATTAAATAAAATTTCAGTAGCTTTCTTATCATATTGCTCGTTTTCAAGTGAACAGATATTAAGGCAATTTGCCAGCTGGCTCTAGAATGACGACTTTCCGTGTGTTGAGCAAATGCAATAACTCGATAGCTACTGCATTACAGACACGCTGAAGGGCACCTCCGGCTGTGCGCAGTCGCAGATCCAAACACCCCAATGCTTCCACGTCACAAACACATAGCTGTTCAGTTCTGGATTACCAAACCAACGACTGAAATATCTAAAAAGAAATCGAGTTCACTCTATCAATAATGTACTAAATGTGGTGGGCCATATTCAATTATTCCATCACAGAATATAACGCGGCCGTAAAAGACAGTGGTGTGGGCATTTTACAATTCCTTTCTGTGTGACAGAAAGAGAATATTGAATCTAAAGGTAGAGCCTAAAGCAGGAATGAATGGAGAGTTATTAAGAACGATGATCGAATGTTCACCTGGGATAATAACACTGCATATCAGTACTTTTAGTTCGGTCAGGATACCATTCTACACGTGGAAACTCCTGGCAGCAGTCAGCATGTTCCCCATTTTTTTTCCATTGGAATTCCCCACAGACTGCGGCCGTGTGGCCTAATGGATAAGGCGTCTGACTTCGGTGCTTGAATCGAAGTCATCAGAAGATTGCAGGTTCGAGTCCTATCCTGGTCGTTTTGCCAAATTGGTGATTTTGGTTCCATTCTGTCTCTCACTCTCTGCAACAAGGTTGTCCCAGTTCCGCGTGGGGATTAATCGAAGAATACCACCTCAGTGCAAAATGTAATGCCACGTCATTGTTATACGCATCACGTAATATTATACGTCTAGTCTGTGAGGTATTTCTGCAAACACTTTCATGAACTATTCACTGTAGCTCCTCAGATGTTCGTGTGGCTCTGCTGTTGGGACGGTGAGTTTATTTCACATTCAGCTCTGTCTCCGAGCCCACCCTTTCGGCGAGAATTCCCCACCCAATACCGACGGTACATTCTCCTGTCTTCAACCCTCCACCTATTCTTGGACTCAGCGCGCTGTTTCTCTGCCTGCTCTGGGTATCTTCATCACTAATTGCAGACGGGGCACCTCCGCCTCAACGTCAGGAATACTCACTTCAAATCGAACCTTACCCGGTGTGAATGCACTTCCCCTCCAATCTGCCAACATCGGTGTCATATTTACAATCAAAGTGGTTGCTGTTGTAGATTGGCGGTCTGACCCCTGCATGGTGAAAGCAGGTGGTAATAGGACCTAGTTGAGTCATTACCTGTTCAGGTAAACACATTAGAAAGTTGATACCGACTCAGTGGAGACAAGTAAACCCAACGTTGAAGTTAGGACCTCTGTGTACGTGGATGTTGTCTGCTCATAGCGTGTTGAAGGGCGTGCCGATGTAGAGTGCAATCAGCTAAATCTCTTTGCCGTGCTGCCCACTCAATCCGAGCAGGAACCAGACCCGATCTGTTCTCAGGAGTGCTCAGCGCGAATTCCGCCAGTTCGCCTCGAGACGGCAGTATTTCCACTATCATTTCCTTTTCCTCCATGTCACAGAAACCTAAGGCTTTGTCGGTCACTTGACCGATGGAAATTTACACTGGGGTATGGGATTCATTATCGAACATGCTGTGGTTCTGACGATGCCGGAGATATAATGAAAAAAAAAATAAAAGGGAGGAAGAGTTTAGTAATCGGTAGGAGGTGAAGGTCGGGAGCTGCGTTCGCCGAAGGTTCTGTTGCCGTGCCCTGTCACTCCCGGATTCCAAACTAGTTTTATTCCACCTGCTGCCATGTTCGCTGATGAGCGCCAATTCTATAGTGTCAAGATGTAAAACACTGCGACTGCCTCCAGGAAGAACTTAGATATAATGTTTATCAATTAATGGAATAATTCACAGAAACGGACATTTCTTTACACTGATGAAATGTTGCTTGAACTTGGTCTGCGTTACCCCCGAAATAAAAGTGTTTGTGCACCAAATTAATGTCAGCAGCACCTCTCTGGAGTTGGTTTGTGCTTAGATGTGGGAATTCCGGGATATCTCCAGCGTCCCTGATAAACACATCTGCTCCAGGGTGGGGAGCAGGTGGTCGCAGTGATCTGGAGTCTGGCTCCCTGCAAGCATAGAACAGCAGAGAGATGAAGAGGACTGCGGTGGTGATGGAAGATGAAATAGTCAGAGTAACAGAGGCTAGATTCTGTTGACTCGACAGTGACACCTGGACGGCATGTCTCTCCGAGGCGTCATGGTCAGGGAAGTCTCTGATCGCCCCGTGGCATTCTCACGGGGGAGTGTGAGCAACCAGAAGCCGAGATACAATTGATCACCGGTAACATACACGGGGAAATAGGCAGACACTGAAGAGAGATTTTATGGAGCCAGACAGAAAGCGGACAAACAGGACATTCAAGGTAGTTATATCCAGACCACTGCCTGTGCACTCGCCAGTGAAGGTAAGGATAGGATGATCTGGCAGGTGCATGTGTGGCTGAAAAACTGGTGTAGGAGGGAGGGATGGATTATCGGGATCTTTTCTTTAGGGAGACATCTGTTGAGAGTGGGCTATAAGGTAGAACTTGATAGATACTTGATTAATCGGGGCATGAAGGGTTACGAGAAGACCAGATTGGGCTGAGAGAGATCGGAGCAGACTCGATGATCCAACTGGCTTAGAGCTTTTTTCGTCTATGTTACGGTCTTATTGTCTAAAACAGAGCTAGACTGGGAGGGTCAGTTGGGAGACAACCCGACAGGACGCGTCTGATCGCAGAGTGTCAGCAGAGGATGGAAACCGGAGGGATTCGGCGAAAGGTATTTGCCGGGGAGGGAGCAGAAACATTTTCAGGCTTGAGCGCGGCATGGGGTCATTTGTTCTCTCATGCAGCTGCATCCACTAGTTAAAGTGGAGACGGGTGCATATTTAAATGATGGAGGAGCCGCGGGCGATGGGGTCCGGCATAGGGGAGGAGCTGAGACATGGGTGGATTAACCATGGTCATGCAGATTGCCAGCGCTAATTTTAGGGGCCGTTTGGCCTCCTGTGCTTTTCTCTGCTGCGAGTACCGGAACAACCACAGGGTCGGTCCCTTGCAGTTCGCAGGCACCGAGTTTTCTCTGTGTCCCTCTCTGTGTTAACGAGATGGGCGTACAGTCAATCTCCCAGAACTGCTACTCCTCCCTGAACTCTCAGAGATCAACCCTCCGACGCTCCACCCATTCCTCAGGGGGCCACTGCGCAGGATCGGGAAGGCTACAGAAAGCTGCAGTCTCAGCTAAATTGATGTCGGGCATTGTCCTTTCCAGCTCCAAAGGCGATGATCAGAGATAGGGCATCGATTACTAAGTATCCCCATCACCCAGGCCACGCACTCTTCTCATTGCTACCGTCAGGGGGAGTTAACGGTGCCTGAGCACCCACATTCATCATTTCAGATACAGTTTCCTACCCTCCGCCATCAAATTGCTGAACAGAAAATGAGTTCATATGTACGCCCACATAATTTCCCTCCTTTTATGAACTACGTATACATGGAAAAATACGTAATTAATATTAATATATATTTCTCAATGTAATTTATTCATATAACTTTGTATTTTCTGTCTTAGTGCCATAAGACAACAAATGTCGAGATATGCGCTAGTGATATTAAACCTGATTCTGACATCCCCACCGTCAAACACACGGCGCTCTCCCCCGGGACCCTCGGTCATAAGACTCTCCGAACTCATCCACGTCCCCCGCCCCCCCCCCATCACTTCCACAGTCACGCCCAGCCACAGCTCCCTTCTCAGATCTGTTACTGATTACGTCTCCGAGTCCATCGTCCACCCTAATCCTTTCTCTCTAAACAATTATCACCCCCTCCGACAGCAACATTACCTCCAACGGCATCCACGCCACGCCTCTCATTGAATGTCCCCTCTCCACACGCTGATTCTTAATATCACTGTTCTCTGATTCTTACACCTCCCATTCCAGATGCCACTAACTCTCTGCAAGATACCGTTATGGGTTTGGTGCTTCGCCCCGAGTAGATTGACAGCCGTGGGAAAGGATGGAGGTGGTTAAGAGGGGAATGTTGTGGGTATGTCGTCTGTCCAGTGATAGCTGGTAAGTCTGGCATTACCCCACGGACAGGTCATCCTCCTGCGCTCTGACTATCCGAGCCATCAACTCAGACCTATCTAACCTCACGGCATGTGATACCAATATGGTGGGGGAGACCATTTGGGCTGCAGGCCCACGTTTGTAATGTGACTGCTTGCATTTTCCCTGACAGTGTACCGTTCCGCTTCCTCACGACCCTCCCCGCAACCCAGGCGGCGTCACTATCAGCTGACAGAGTGGCTCAGTGTTGGAAGGGAAGAGGGGTGAGCTGTTAGTGTGGGTGTGTCAGCACGCTGTTTTCACTGCCCTGGGAGCTGGTTATTCCCGGTGGGGCTGAATGTACCTTCCCAATGAACAGTCGGATTTGACAGCAGCGAGCGTTTGACAAGAGATGCAGACCAAGTTAATGCAAACAGCGTTGGCTTTATTGATTCATGCAGTTAATTTGGGAAATGATTATACTACCGCGGGACAGATGTCAGAAAGGCAGTGTGGTCAGTAGTGAGCTCCGAGAAGGAGCTGCCACATGTCGTGGAAAAAGAAATATCAGAACCCCTGATACCATCAGAGTACATGAGAGTGTTTACAGTTACATCAACACAGGAGGTGGATCATATCAAACATCGGCCGCCTGTTCTGCCCAATATTTACACAGCTCTGGTGCCGAAAACCCGTGCGGTCCGACAGAAGTGGCCCGTGTCTCTTGACTTTCCGCCGTGCACTCGCATAAGAGACACAGACATCGACTCAAACCTCAAACGTCAGTCTGGGATTCCTCGCCGTTTCGGACGTGTTCTCTATCATACTGTTACGCCGGGAATGAAAGAGATTATAGGAAACGTCCAATCTGTCTGGTAATCGTGACAAATCGAACCAGGCCGACAAGTTAATATCATTTCTTGGCCACATCGCAATACAGACAGCCCTGTGTCAGCCGAAGGACCACAGTTGCCAACATCACAGAACTGTGCTCCCAATACAGCCACTCTGCGGCCCCTGTGAGAGTAGGTGATGATCCCACATGGGTTGGTCACGGGTATTCGATGTCTGGCATTACCCCACGGGTGAACAGGCCAGTGCTGAGATTACTGAGTGGCGGTGTTGGGAGTGAATAAACAGTGGAGAGCATGTAGAAAGCGACGTTTAACAGGAAGCAGGCGGAGGATCCAAAGCGTCCTCCTTGAACTCACGGGGCCGGGCAGTCGAATCCGCCGGTGGCAACGAACCATATCTCCTGACTGAAAGATATAACGGAGAGTTGAGGAGAATGTTCCTGAGAGTGGAAGAGCAGTCCCTTTACTGAAAATATTGTTCTCTTCATCATTAAACCGTTCCCCCACCAAAGAAAATAAAACAGCGGCGTCACAGAAGCGACGGGTGACTTATTGCTAGAATTTTCTAAGCTAGAAACTCCCGTGTCTGTAGTATGAATTCCTACGCCCATGGGATTCTTTGTTTCTGCCCCCACAAGCAAAATCACATCCCTTCAATATTGTAGTGACCACAGGTGCACACAATCCTGCAGGTGATGTCTAAACAACATGATGAACAGTTGTAAGGTGACCTCCCAACTCTGGGTGCCAATGCAGGGCAACGGGTCAGACATCTTCACCATCTCTCTGTCTGTGTTTCCAATCCCAATGATCCACCTGCATTTATCCAGAGGGATCCATTGTATGTCACCTTTCAGCGATCTTACAATTTGAGACCTCTTGTTTACCTGTTCAAAACACCTGATCAAATTTATGAAACGTGATTTCCCTTCTACAAAGACACCCTGGCTATGCCTAATCACTCCAACCTTTCCAAATAGAGGCGGATCCTGTATCCCAAAACCCGCTTTGGTAACTGCTTCGCCTCATGAACTGGAGGGAAATCTTGCAGACGGGTTTGACAGAGGTGGCGGGGAACGGAAACATAATACATAATCCGGCGGGGGGGGGGGGGGGAATGGGATATGTCAGAGGGAAAAACATTGTGGACATTGTGAGGAAGGAGAGGCGGTGAACCTACAGACAGCAGGTTGGATTGTACTGCGCCTATTTTAATGTGAGAAGTGTGAGAACAAGGGAGCTGTATTCCGAGAGCAGCTCAGTACATGGAACTACAGAGTTATGGCCATAACTGAGGCTTTGTTGTTACAAGGGCAGGAATCACTTCTGGATGTTTCACTGCTTCTATGTTTCAAACGGGACTGGGGGAAAAGTGCAAGAGTTGGATAATCTCACAGCAGCACAAATGGAGGAGTCGTGATCGGATCATTCAGTGAGTCAATGTGAATTTAGGCAGAATCCGGAAGAGTAGAAGTGCTATTGGAAGTATGAAGTAGACGGACCAGTTAAATAGACAAATAACGACTGAGGAACAATTCAGGAGATTGATTTTGGAAATATGTAAGCATAAAGAAGTTTATTATTGTGACATTAACTTCCCTTATATTGACTTGAACCTCCTTAGAGAAAAAGGTTTAAATTGGCAGAATCTGTTTGAGGCACATAAGTGGTTACGATTGATTAGTGGCAGTACATCTGAAGGAAACGCCATATTACACCCATGAACCAGGTCACCATCCATATTTCCCGATGCGATACTGCCAGACACAATGACCAGAACTCCTATTCTTTACCCTGGCATTGAATGAGGATAGGAAGAGTCGGTATTATAAATCAGTTGATTGGTGGGAGAGCGAATTACGATGTTATTAGTCAGGAAGTTGGAAACGTAAATTGGGAAGAGATACACACAGGGTAATGCACAACTGAACTGAGGAATTTTTTTAAGGAAGAGCTAGCATGTTCTTCTGGATAGGTTTGTCCCATTGAGACAGGGTCGGCGATGGTAGAGTAAAGGAGTCATGGTTGATAAGAGATAGTCCAGAGGGAAGAAGAAGCAGACTTTAGACTTAGGAAGCAGGGATCAGAGAGGTTTCAAATGAACTACAAGTTAGCCAGGCAGGAGCTTAGAAACCCAAAGGCCATTTACACCTCTGTGAAGATCAGACGGATGACTGCGTAGGACCAATCAGGAATAACAGAGGAAATATGCGCCTGAGGTCGGCCCGGACAGTAGTCCTTAATGTATATTTTCTTTAATTGTTCACAATTGAGAGGGAATTTTTCAAATGTGAGCATGATGTAGAAGAGGCTGATATGCTTGAACATATCGATGTTTAGAAAGAGGATGAGCTGAAATTTTCAAGAACATTAGAGTACATAAATTCCTATTGCCGGAGGGGATGTATCCCAATTTTCTACAGGAAGCGATGGAAGATGCTGCTGCACCTTCGGTAATGACCTTTCTGTGTCATCTGGCTATTGCAGTAATATCATAGGACTGGAGGTTGCCAGTTGTTATTCGTTTGACCAAGGAAAGAGACAGGGAAAACGCTGAGAATTAAAGACCAGTAGGCCCAACGTGCGTGCAGTCAAACTGTTGGAGGATATATTTCTATAGTATTTCTGGACAGTTGAAGAACGATAGTCTGATCATGGCTGTGAGAGGGACAGGACATGTCTCAGGATTAGAGTCAATTTCTTAATTATTAGACAAAGCACACTGATGAAGATTTTAGGAAAACTTTCTCAGCTATGGGCGGCAGATAAACGTGGCTACTGTAGATAGAACTAGCTTACCCACAGAAAATAGAGTGTGATAACAGTTGGAGGGTATTTCACTTGGAGGTCGGTGACCAGTGGTGTTCCGCAGAAATCTGTTCGGGAAGCGGGTGATTAGGCTGTTCCATTTCCAGATGACATTTCGGGATAGTGTGGATTGTGATGTCGGTTACAACAGGGCAATGAGGAATGCAAAGTTGGGCTGAGAATTGGCAAACTCTGAGCTCAATGTGGAAAAGTGTGAAGTGATACACTTTGCAAAGTTGAATTTGAATGCAAGATGCAGAGTTCATGCCAGGTTCATTATCAGTGTGTAAGAACAGAGTCATCTTTACTTTCACGCTGATAGACTCATCAACGTTGACACGCAAGTTGAACAGGTTGTTATGAAACTGTATGAGATGTTGGCCTCAGTCATCGAGGGGTTGAGTTCAAAGCCGCGAGTAATGTTGCCACTCATTTAAACTTGGGATATTGTGCTCAATTCTGGTCGCCTCATTACAGGAAGTATGTAACAGCTTTCGAAGCTGAAAAACTGAGATTTACCAGTATGCTGCCTAGACTGGAGGGATATTCATATGAGAATAGGTTTAGCGATCTATGGCTTTTCCTTTTAGAGCGAAGTGGGTGAAAGTCGACTGCATAGGGTTGTACAAGTTAAACGGCATAGGTCATGTGGATGGCCAAAGACATTTTTCCCAGTGTGGAAATAACTATCAGGTGATATAATTTTATATACTTATATAAATATAAGTATTTAGACGGAGGTATAGGGGCTGCCTGGCGTATGTATTTACACATAATGGTGGGTGTGTGGAACGCGGTGTCAGGAGTCCGGTAAGAGACATAAGTATCAGGTACATTTAAGAAACTCTTAGACACATGGATAATAGAAAAGAAAAAGACGGCTCTTTAGGAATGAAGGTCTTGAGTGGGCAATGATCAAGGATAAAGGGCGAACATAGAGGTCTAGTGTTCCATGTTTTCTGTTCCTGACCGACCGTCAGCAAGAGCACCCACCTGATACCGCAGCGTCTCCGATTCAATAAGCGACCTGATAACAGTCACAACATTCCCCTGCACTTACCCTTGCAACAAACCAAGGAAGGCCACTGACTTCCTAATCGTGGTTGTGGAAAAAACAAATAAAGAATTAGAGACCGCACATCAACCAGTTAACTGTGACCAACTCTTCCCTTATCACTGCCACCCGACGCCTGAACCCTTCCAAAGATGCTCAGGGGCAGCGCCGGGATACCAGCCCATCTTCCCTCCGGGCACACTGACCCCTTAGAAGTCAACATCAAGTTCAACAATCCCACCAAATTCTTTCCCTGTATTGATGCCGGAACCGGAGAGTTCTCTGGAACACTGACCGAGCTGCTCTCTCGGGACACACAGTGCAGCCTTTCACACCGTTTCACCCCTCGGAGGAGCAGTGTGATGAGCGAGCCTTCTATCTGACAGCGCCAGAGCGTCCCACCATTCCGTAGGGACGGACACCCAAACGATACTGCAGCAGCTCCGGATCATTTACCGACCCCTTAAGGCCCCCTTCACACACAGAAAATTCCACGTCTATTTACACTTTTACCTAAAGCTACAGACCTGTTTCAAGGATAAGATGAAGGTATAAAATTAGCGGGAGACTCTCAGCTCAACGATAGATGTAGTTTTGAAGAATGAGCTGGAAAACCATGGACCATTGAACGGCCTGGTTAGAGTAGCTGGAGAGAGGACGTTTCCTCTGGGGGATTGGGGATTGGAGCAGAGTGCGTAGTGTAAGAGAGGATGAAGAATTCCTTTCGCTAGAACATAGAAGATAGAATAGTACAGAACAGTGCAGGCCCTTCGGACGCAATGTTGTTGTCGACTCTTAAACCCTGCCTCCCATATAACCCCCCCAGCTTAATAGAACATGCTGTAGTACAGCACAGCACATGAGGATCAGAAGATGCTGAATTTGAAGAATTCATTGTCGTGGATGTGGAGGCCATGTTTGTGATTTTATTTAAGGTGGAGTTTGATCGGCTTTTGATTCGTAAAGGTAACAAAGTACAGAGATTAAAACAGGAGAAATGAGGTGAACGGGATAACAAATGAGGCAAGATAACATGGTGGAGAGTCTCAATGGGCCGAATGGTTCATTACTTCTCCAAAATCTCATGATCTTATTGAAAACTAATTGTAAATCGTCTGTGTACCCCTACCTGCTGATGAGATTGAGTCATTATTGAGGGTGAAACTTTGGAGTATCTTGTGATAAAATAGTCTCAGGCCAGCAGTGTTTTGTGCAGGGGAGATCTTGACTGAGAAATCTGTCCGGAAAATTTGAAAACCTTAAGAATTTATTGCAGGGCTCTGTCATCGAACAGCATTCAGGCATTCACTTTTAGAGTCGAGGACAGTCGTTCAAAGGGTCCCTTCCCTTTGAAGGAGCAGCGTGAGGAGATGGGGTTCACCACGGGAGAGTTTCCACCCCTCTGTCAGCGTGAGCACCCTAATGATACATTGACTCTGTTTCTTTATCGACTCGCTCACAGAGACAATCTTCCTCATGCATTTACTCGCCAATTCCGAGCCTTTGGACACTAATTGTTTTTTGGCGCCAGAATCTGAAGAAGCCTCAGTAGTGTTCAGCGAGGTGAACCCGGAGACGTGGTTCACTGCTCGCTCAACAGGTCGTACACGATGCCGCCTCGCACAACACGGGGATTCATGGTGCCTTCATGTGATGTGTTGTGTTTAGATGGGACAGTGATAATGGTCTGAATCTGACAGTGCATGAAGTGACTTTGCAGGAAGGTGGGACAAAGATGCTGACTAACTGTGTCTGGGCATCCAAAACAGGACACTACATGGTGGCTCTGCTTTATGCTCTCCGCTGTCTCAGAGCACCGGCAATGAAATTCAGATCTTTTGCCCGGGACAGGGATTGGGACAGGGAAGAGTGGTTGTTGGTTAACCTGGGTGAAATCTCGTGTTTCACTTTCCAGTGCTATATCTGCATGAGGTTAAGACATTTGTTATTGGTGACGTGGTGAGAGTGATGGATTCACCCTCGGAGTAAGTATTCCTCACACCACGGGAGTGGG
This sequence comes from Hypanus sabinus, assembly GCF_030144855.1. NCBI lineage: Eukaryota > Metazoa > Chordata > Chondrichthyes > Myliobatiformes > Dasyatidae > Hypanus > Hypanus sabinus. The sequence goes on from NW_026781815.1 coordinate 1,143,940, forward strand.
GTTGTCCTGTGTGGAGGCATGCTGCTGTCATTGGATACTGGCAAACTGTGGGTTCTGATGAGGAAGCTGTGCATATGATATGTTAGCTCTGGAAAAATGACAAAATCTTGCGAGCTGCCGCAGTACATTCTCGGAAAGCCCATTGGCCACTGATCGTAGAAAAACCTAAATAAACGTGTCGCTGTATGACCTACTTGAAGCAGGAATACAAGAAGAAGTTGGAATTGTTGACAGGGACATTCTGCTCAGTGAGCGTGCGGTTGAAGTCACCTACGTCGGAAACGCGAAGCGGACGGATTTTCCTGGCGAACACATCCATCATTGGTAAACGAGTGACGAACACCTGAGAGATGCAAACAGCGTAATATGGCAACAGGGAAATTCCGAGTCACCAGCCCCCCGCTTTCCACCCTGTTCTTCCATTCAATCAGTTGTCAAGTCATATCTGAGATCACTTTGCAGATCCACTCACCGCCCAGATTCCAGACCTGCGATACTTCCCCCTACACCTCCCCTCCCTTCAGTATCCCGGAACAGAAACTATCGGTTAGAAACGCACCCACCATGGCTCACTGCATCCACCTCAGGTTCAGATTCAGATACACTGATTTATCACACTTCCTCGCCTTGTTGCAGACCGGCCTGTCGTTTCCTCAGAGAATACCTGGATATTTGTCAGGCATGATTTCCCGTTAAGATAATCATGCTATGTTCGTCCTTTTGCACAGTGTTCATTTAAATAACCCCAAACTCTTCCTTCATATTGGACAGCAAAAGCGTCCTGAGGTACAGAATTCCGCACCCTCCTGGAAAACACTGACATTATTTGGTGCTGACAGATCTCTGGGACTTAAATCTCAAACACCTGAACCAACTCCAGTTTTTCCTCCTGGTCCAGTACTTGAGTCTGATTTCAGATGCGGATAAAGAAGTTACATTCAGATGATTCTGATGGACTCCTTCCTGAACACCTGCCTCTCCAGAGATTGAGGGGGATGGGGGTCAGACACAATACAAATTATTGTCCGCTTTCAGCTGGTACTCACTCGTGGGTCGGTTGCTGTTGGAGGATTGTCCCAGAGCTCTTCGGGAAGCATGAGGTAGACTGCAGACGGTCCATGCCCGGTGAATGAAAGGAGAACTTGTCCAGTCAATTGGATCTCCATCTCTAAAAGTGTTGTAGAATATTATAGTCCTTAATACATGTCTTTGGAAACACTAATATACTAAAGCGTTAGAATCAATACAAACCTTATGTTCCGCGGTGTTGTGACAACATTACAAGATATATTAAGATCAATCTGAATCTTCACTCCCACACAGACATTCAAATGCTTATCAACGAGTTTCCTAAGTGATCTATTGTGCCTGCCTCTGACACCACCCCGGGCAACATACCACACCCGTTCTCAATAACCATGTCAATTTCTGCTGCAGGTTTAATGTATCTGTGGTGCGGATCCCAAATTTCCTTCTACAATCTAACTTCACACTTGTCGGGGTTGAACAACACCTACTCTTTATTAGCTTATCGCCACATCCTGTCTCTGTCCTGCTGCAGCCTACAGCAATACTCCACATTATCTCCACGTGAGCAAAGCTTCTTGTCATCATCTGCATGCTTAATATTACAATTTACACTGCCTCATCCAGTTCATTCTGAGTCATGGAGTCATCGAGTTAGAGAAGAGAACAGCCCAGAAACAGGCCATTCGGCCTATCTGCTCTGTGCTGAACGAGTTAAAGTGCCTGAGACCTTCGATCACCACCAGGATCCTAAACCTTCATACTCCCCCAAATCTATGTTAGTATTCAAATTTCGCTTAAGCTTTGAAGACGAGCTCCCATGCACCAATATTTGCTGCCGGGTCTTTAAACATTGCCATAACTTTTGAGTGAAGATGGATCCCCTCAAACTTTTCACCTTTCACTCTTAACCTGTTTGTATTCCCACCTAGCCTCAGTGGAAAACGCCTGAATGGTTCAACCTATCTATACCCATCATAATTATTAAACCTCTGTGAAATGTCCTCTAAATATTCTGTATGCAGAAATTAAAGTGCTAACCAATTCAATATTCCCTTATAGCTAAAGTCCTTAAGACCCAGGAATTACCTATAAAATTTCTTCTGTCCTCTTGCAAACTTGTTTATTTCTCAGTTTTGACAACTTAAACATAACTTTGCATCTTCTTTCCTCAACTCTTTTATTTATTAAGACCAATCTACAAACATCTTTTATTACGACCTGATCAACCTGTGACGCTATTTTCAGTCAATTATGGACCTGTATTCCCAGATCCCTTGGCTCTGCCACACTCCTCAGTGCCCTGTCTTTCACTGTTTAAGATCTACCGTGGCAGGTCTGAACGAAGTTGCAAACCTCGCACTTGTCTGAATGATGTTCCATCTGCCGTTATAAGTACAATTTCCAGCTCGCCCGAATCCCGCTGCAGGCCATGACAGTATTCCTCACTGTCTACTACATTCCCGATCTTAGTGTGGTCCCTGAATTTTACGAATCGAGTTAACCACATTATCATTCAGATCCCTTAGATAGATGGTAAACGACAACGGTCACGGCATCAATCCCTACGGCTCTCTACTAGTCACAGGTCTCCAGCCAGAGAGGCAGCAATGTACTTCGCTTCCTCACAAAGCCAGTGTCTAATTCAAATTACTACCTAATCTTGAATGCATCAAAACTTCTTGACCAAATGCCCATGTGGGACCTTCTCAACTGGAATACTGAAATCCATTTATACAATGTCCATAGCCTTGCTTTCATCATCTTTAGGGGCAACGGCCTCAATAATGTAGAGGCAGGAAACTAAGCTGATTAATCCCCATCCATGTTATACAGATACTTATGTATCCATTCGATTAGAATACCTTCAACTAATTTTGCCACTATTAGTACCCGGCTGACCGCCTTATAGTTTCCTGCTTTATGATTACAGCAACAACATTACCTATACTCCAGTTCTCTGATACATCACATACTGCTGACTATCACTTTTAACACGCCGGTGATGTTCCCACTTGCATCCCTAAGTTGCATCAGGGCAACAGACACATCCTCCTCTGTGAAGATGTTGCCGCTTTGCCTCTGGGTATAGATGCTGCAGCGGTCTACTGACTAAATACAGATGAAAAAGAAAAATCATTTATGACCTCCCCACTTCTTTTGACTACACACAAGGAATACCATTCAGTTTTCCCAGAGGACAAAATTTTGTCCATTGCAATGTTTTTGTTATTAACATATATGTAGTATCCCTGATCATTCCCCTTTACTTGTCTTTTGGGGAAAACTCATGCCTTCCTTTGGCGCTCCTGATTCCTTTTTATGTGTTCCATTGCATTAGGGTTTCTCCATAAACACATATGTTGTTCCTACCTGCTTACATGTGATGTACATCTCCAGTTCTTCTCAGCCTGCGCCTCCACATCTCTAGATAACCACAGTTTTCTACACTTGTAATTTTTACCTATTACATACAAGCATTGTACTCTCATAACGACAACTTTCAAAGCCTCCAACTTAACAAATACGTAAGTGTCTGAAACAGCCTGTCCCAGTTGACTGACGACAGATTCTTTCTGTTACCATCAAAATTGGGCGTTCTCCTACCTTCCGAGTTTTGCCATTTGAAATAGTGGTACAGCGGGTACGAGTCAGTTCTGTCAAAGAAGTCCCGGCTGACGTACGCTCCGACCCAGACCGATTCATTGTAACGGCGGAACTGTTGACGGAGGATGGGGTTCTTACTGTATGGATTTGTAAGAGGGGTTCGGTGATGTGCGTTTCGGAATTGAGGAGGGAGGCTAGCTTACGGGGAGGCAGAACGATATGAGCATAGCAACGGACAGAATGTCATGACACTGACCAGCGTAAGGGCTTAAAGTGGCAGAACTTCCTCTGAACAGACACATTCAGTAATGCGTACATGTATCAATAGTCCCTTCGTGGTCCGAAGGTACCCTCGCAAGGTGGCAGCGTATTGTAACAACCAACTAGAGTTTTATAGCATTCGCAAATGGGTTCAATTCCCCACCGTCCACATCATCATTCTCGCTGTAAAGAATTCTCCGCTCTCCCCGTGATCGCGTGGGTTTCATCCGGGTACACTCGTGTGTTCCCAGATTACAAGGACGTATTGGTCATGGATAGTCATTTGTCGGCAGATATGTTGGCACTCTAACTAAGCTAAGTTCCTTTCTCCTCACAGTGTCCTGATCCTAACATTTCCCTTTGTGTGCCCGTCTAAACGCCTCGGGAAAATCTCTAATTTATCTGTTTCCACTAAAATGAGAAGGATGAAAGGGATACCTGTATGAGGGCAGTCTGGAAGCTCCTGGGCTGTATTCCCTGGAGTTCAGGAGAAAGAAGGGGGATCTCGTAGAAACAGTTAGAACGCTAGAAGGCCTGAACAGAGAAAATATAGCAAGTAGAAGATTCTAGGACAATTTGGCACGGCATCAGAATTGAAGGACGTCCTTTTAAAACTGAAATGCGGAGAAATTACTTTATTCAGAGGGTGGTAACTCTTTAGAATTTGTTGCCACGAGCGATTTTGGAGGCAAAGTCTCTGGGTGTACTTAAGGCAGAGATAGACAGGTTGTTGATTAGCCAGTGCATCAAAAGGTATGGGGTAAAAGCAGTGGAGTGTGGATGACTGGAAGAATTGTATCAGTCCATATTTGAATGCTGAAGTCTAGATGTGCAGAATAGCCTAGTTCTACACCTATGTTTTATGGCCTTATGGTCTAACAACACAGTTCGCACACTCGAGGCACTCAGGGCACTCGGGGTGAAAAATGTTGTCTGTAACACCTCAGAGAGTCATAGAGAATACAACACAAGCCCTTCAGCAAACTAATCCATGCAATCACTATTACAACTGCTGCTCCAGTCGGCCCGCACCGAGACCAAAGACTTCCAGACCCCTATCAGCCATGTAACGATCCAAACTTCTCTTAAATGGTCAAATCGTGTTCGCATGCCTCACTTGTGCGGGTAGATCATTCTAGAATCTCACGAAATTCTGAGTGAAGAGGTTTCCGCTCATGTTTCTTTTAAACATTTCAGCATTCAGACTCGACCCAGGAGACTGGTTGTAGTCCCACGCTAACCCAGTGGAAAAAGCCTGCTTGCATTTACCCAATGTACACCACTCGTAACATTGTAAACATCTTTCAAAACCACTCTCAATCTTTTATCTTCCAGGAAATACTGGCCAAACCTTCTCCATGTTTCCTTGCAATGCAGGTGCTCTGGATACGGCAATATCTTTGTAAATTTTCACTGTACAGTTTCTTAATTACATCTTTCCTGTATGAAGCTAACCACAAATGCAGTCAATACTCTAAACTGGGCTTTACCAATGTCTGAAGCACCTTCAACACAAGATCTCATTGCCTGTACTCAATACATTAATTAATGAAGGTCAATGTGCTGAACGGTTTCACGACGACCCTATCTATACATGGCGACACTTTCAACGATATATGTACTGTACTTCAGATCATTCTGTTCTACCACACTGTTCAGTGTCCTGATGTTCACCATGTAAAACTTATTGCGTTTAGTCCTGCCAAAGTGTAAAGCCTCGCACTTCGCTGCATTAAGTTCTACCTGCCATAATTTAGGCCATATTTCCAGCTGGTGCATATCCCACTGGAAGCCAAGATAGTCTTCCTCGCTGTCCACTACATCCCCAGACTTGGTGTCATCGGCATTTTGCTGCCCCAGCTAACCACATTATCATCAGTCGCATTGATATAGATGACAGAAAACAACAAAGAACACAGCACAGTCTATAAAACATCAATTATCCCAGGCCACAGTCTGAGAGACATCTATCTTCTGCCACTATCTGTTTTCTCCCACAATGCCTTGCCTTCATCCATTTATTTTCCTGGTAACTTCCTGATAAACTTATAAATTGGTTAGAAATAAACTACCAGGCCCGAGCCCATGCTGATGGTACTTAAATAGTCAACGTCTATCCAAGTACTACATCAGGTCCCTTGGAATAATTTCCAGTCACGTTTCCTCAACTGATGTCAGAAATTCCTGTTTATAATTCCATGCGACGTTTAAAGCCTTAAAAACAGCGGAATAACATTGGTTATCCTCTCATCCTCTGGTATCTCTCCAATTGCAAAGCATGTTTTAAATGTTTCTGCTCAGGCCCAAGCAATGTCTGAGCTGGCTGCCTGTGGCGTCCGAGGGAGCACATTATTAGTTCCTGGGTATTTGTCCACTCTGGTCTGCCTCAGGTTAGAAAACACCTCTTCATCTGTAATCTGTACAGAACCCATGATGTTTCTGCCACGTTGCCTCACTTCCATAGAATCCGTGCGCAAATCTTCATGAAAGACAAACATCCCCCATCTGTTTTGGCTCTACACATGGATTCTAATCTTCCAGCGGAGCAATTCTGGCCCTTAGCAATCCCTTTGCTCTTAACATTTCTATATAATTGCTTAGGGTTCACCTTGCCTACTCGTTATGCCTTCGTTTAGCCCTCCAGAATCCTTCCTCGTACAATTCCTGTACTGCATAATCACCTCATTGGTTCCTACCTGGCTATACTTGTGAAGTACATTTTTTATATTTTTCTTAATCATGGCCTCAATAACTTTTGAAAACCAAGTTTCTCTACACGTGTTACTCTTCACTATTATTCTGACATGCGCATAGAAGTTTTGTAGTCTCAACATGTTGTTTCTGAAGCCCTTCCACCTACAGAAAAAAAACTCACAATTGACGGCCTCCTGCACACTTCGTTGCTATTACCGCCTCTCACGTAAAACGCATGTCAGAGTTACTCCTCAAACGTTTCAACCATTAATGATTTCGCCACAGGTACTGCCGCTTCCAGAAAGCATTTTGTGTGCGCGTAAATTCCTACTAGAGCACGGACCCACTAATTCAGTAAACATGCTAGTAAAGCTACTTCATACCCTCTCCAAAAGACACATCTTTCTTATAGTCCTGAATTTACCCTTCACCCTTCCCTCCTTGCAAGAAGTGGGACCTGGTTGGGTAGTCAGATGGCTGCAGTTCTCCAGCTGCGTCTGACTCCCCGGAGCTGAGGGATAAGCAGCTCCATTCAGAACCAATGAAGAAGGAGCAGAGACAATTCGTCCCTACGGCCTGAGGAAGAATGACGTGGACAGGAATCTGTACGTGGCGGTGTCGGGTAATTAGAGGCTCAGGTGTCAACAGTGAACAATGATCTTTGACAGGGAGGTTCTCGGGAGAACGGATGTGGCTGAAAGAGAGACGGGACGTCCGGGGGAAGGAGGGAGGGAAAAGTAATAGTCAGTGATCACATTACCTCATAATCCGCAGTGGTGCAGAGGACATCATATCCCAAGCAATGACTGGAAGCAAAAACACAATGAGAGAGTCAGAAACTCAATAGACAATGCAAACAAACATCCCACAATTTCCACAAAACAGTGGATTCTCTGATGTGTGACATCAGAAGAGAAGGGCTGTCAGATCAAACCCAACAGTGTAACAAGGTGCGACATTTAGAGAGCCGTGCGCTAAACATGGGGGATGTTATCTGGTGGGAGGCTGGTTTGCAGAAAGACGCCGTGCTGGATAGGGGACCGCGAATGTATTTTTTGAAAGCAGCTCGGTTCTTCGCAATCATATTGCTGAGTGTCTACCGTTACTGATGTGGCTCGGTACAAGTGTTTAATCCAACTACTCAGTTGTTGTTCTCGTCTCGGTTTCCGTCGCAGGGAGAATCAGGATTTAAGCGATATGGATTGAAGAGTCGGAGTTTGTGAATGGAAACCGGGTTGGGGAGGGCGGCTGGTCCCGGAAAACTGATTGAAGGAGGGAGGCGAGGCAGGCAGTGCTTGGTCGGAGGGAATGCAGCACACGGAGGCAGCAGGGGCAGGGAGACAAGGAATCGGGATAGAGGGGCAGATGGTGGGACTGCGGCAGGAAAGGAATTTGACTCTCATCTTACTCTTTGCTCAAGCCTTGCATGCTGGCCAGCGAGGCGACAAGCAGAAACTCGGGCAGCATTGTTACCCTATGAGAAACAGAAACAGTCACTATCCAGTATTTGCCATGGGCATAAAGCCATTCACAGGCTTATACAGCAAACAGCCCATCGGCCCGCCGAGCCAGTTCTAGTACTCAACATCATTGTATTGCGAAATAATTCGTACATTGGCTATAATCCCACAATTTTAACTGGCTTATCTCGATACAGGGGATGGAGTATCAGTGTATCTCTACCCAAGCACTATCCTTCCCACTGCACCGCAGCGGATTCTGGTTAGCATCCTCGACAGCAGGAGAGCCAGCCCTAGTTTATTCCGGTCACTTCACAGTCCTGGTGAGCCTCTCACTCCGCCTCTTAGGTCTATATTGTGTGCGACTGAAGCCTCTGCTACATGGGATACCGTTCCCACCGTGTGAACTATGCATGCCCTCCATCGGTTAGAACACCTCAGGTAGCCTCCTCCACTTCAGGAAAGGACAGAGTTTCTGTCAGGGAGATGGGGAAGGAGGGAGTGCGAGAGGATAGGCGGGAGAGGAAGAGTGATTAAGTGGAATTGGGCGAACACGGTAAGGGAGATGTAAGAGTGAGTTGAGGGTAGGGCTGGTCGGACAGAAGGAGAGAGTTGGGGGTGGAGTGTAAAAATAAGCTTTGCACTGTACCTCGTACATGAGATAGACCGATCCAGTCAAATCTCAGCTGAGCAGAGATATTTCATTTCTAAAGCGCCTTCCCACCTTCTCTGCTGCCCAGACCAACTTACGTTTCTCTCCCTTCTCAGTTCTAATGAAGTGTACTTCATCTAATGTCTCTCCACTTCCTCACCTGACAGCTCCTGTCTGCCATAAGTATTTATTTATTGCAATTTACAATGTTTCACTCTCACGCTGTGCTGTTGGAACAGAAGAAGAAATTGCACCGAATATGTTAACGATGATACACTTCGTTCTGAGATTGATTACCAATTTCATCCCTTGATAATGGAGCAGGTCCCTGATCCAAAACATCTGAGTCAGGGAAAACATCCTCGCTGACTCCATCCTGCTGAGACTTTGCCCATTGGAGCGTGTCTATCCGTTTATCTATCGATCTATTGATCTACACATCAGTCGGTCGGTTTATCCATCTATCTATCAATTTCCCTTTACTTATGTACTTATTGGGAATTTTCTGCCTTTGCACTGCATTGCAGCTACAAAAACACGTTTCACGTCACACAGTGAATGTCAGTGATAATAAATATGATCCCGAATTCTCAAACAAGACAAAACGTGCATAAGCCGGAAATCAGAGCAACACACACAAAATGCTGGAGGAACTCCACAAAACAGCAGCATCTATGGGGGGATAAAATGTTTGGTGCAAGAGACAGATGGACATAGAAGAAAGAAAACAAAATTGGGGAGGAGCACTAGAGGGAGGTGACAGGCGGGCAAGGATATTAGGGGAGAGGGGGAAAGGAGGATGGGAAATGGTGAAAAGGGGAGGGGGCGTGGGGACATCGGTTTTGGTGCCGTCAGGTTGTTCTGGTAAATGCTTGTCCACGTCGTCTCCCAATCTCCGTTGAGTCTGGTCAATATACTGGAGGCCTCACCGGGAGCGACAATGGCCTTCATTCTGAGACAGATGTCCATGGAAGAAAGAAATAAATGGGGTGTTGGGGGGGGGGGGACTACTAGAGAGAGGCGATTGGCGGCAAGCAGATAAGGTGAGGGGCGGGGGAAGGGGATGGGAAATGGTGAAAAGGAATTAAGCGTGGCCTGATCATGACAGTTATTGATGGACATGTCGAGACAGGAATTGGAACTGGAATTAAAATCGCTGGCCACTGGGAGATCCCGCTTCTTCTGGCGGACTGAGCGCAGGTCTTTTTCAAAGCCGTCTCTCAGTCTACGTCGAGCCTCGTTGATGTACACGAGGCCACACCGGGAGCACAGAGCACAATAAATGATCCCAACAGACTCACAAGTGAAGTGTCGTCTCATATGAAAAGGCTGTTTACAGCTCTGAATGTAAGTGAGGGAGGTGTAGGGGCTGGTGTAGTACTTGTTCCGCTTACAAAGATAAGAGCCAGGAGGGAAATTCAGTGGGGAGGGACAAATGGACAAGGGAGTCATGTAGGGGCGATCCGTATGGAAAGTGGGGGGGAGCTGCAGGAACTATACATTGTTCAACTCTGCTACATGTAAAAACTCCATCCCCTTCTCTCAATTCCTCTGTCCCCGCTGCATATGATCTCAGGATGAGGCTGTTCATTCCAGTGGGCATCCATTTTAATTCCGCTTCCCATTCCCATTGTTGTATGTCCATCCATGGCCCCCTCCTCTGTTGATGCGGGCACACTTAGGATGGAGGAACAGCACCTTATATTCTGTACAGGTGGCCTCCAACCTGATAAACTGAATACCAATTTTTCAAATTTCCAGTAATGCCCTCTAAAGCACCGACGCTACTCCCCCCCCCCACACACATTCTATGTCCCATCTCCTTTTCCCTCTCTCACCATATCTCCTTGACCATCCATCGCCTCCCTCTGGTGCTCCTACAATTTTTTTTTCTGTTTTAAATGGTCCTGTCTCTTTCCCTTTCCAAGCTAATTATATCATCACCACTGCCTCCGCTCCAGGTTTCACCTAACACCTAGTGTTTCACTCTCCCCACCCAGTGCCTTTTAAATCTACTCCTCAGCTGTTATTTTTTCTCCAGTCCTGCCGAAGTGTTTTCGGCCTGAATCTCGGACTGCACTTCTTTTTTTCAGTGACGCTGTTTGGCCTGCTGAGATCCTAAAAGCATTTTTTGTGATTCTCTTTCTGGTTATCAATAGAGGAGAAACCAGTTTCCATCCCTCGGGAATTTTCACCAAAGCTGTCAACAATACGACAGGTACATTAGCAAAAATTAGACGCATTGACATGCCCGGGGAGAAGTACAAGGTATAGACTGGGTTAGCGACTATTCCCTATGGTGATCTTTATTCTCTGGGTATGGTGCAACAGCTCCACTAACTGGGCATCAACAGCAACAGATCTCTTTTAATTTAATAATGACTATGTCTTCTATGCCAAAGACCCTTATAGTTATCCACAGGGTTTTCCATTGCCACCTTCCCACACACTCACTCAGACGCTCCATATCCCCTTTCATTATCCCACGCCCTGCCCTTCGCTCATACCGTCACTTTGGCTAGTGTGGTCAGAAACCTTGGTAATAGGACCTGGGACAGTTCATGGGCTGACATCACTGTGACCTGAGCACCACTGACGTGATTTCCCTCATAGACGGCGCGCATGATAGAGATGCACGTAGACCCACTGTTCGTTGTGTGGTTATTAACAGAGCCCCAGGTATAATATCACCAACGTCTCCCACACGCTGATTTGTCTGAAACAGAGTCTCTTTGGTTGGGATGAAGACGATATTGGAGAGTAAAGATCGAGGTGGATACATATATTCTAGTAGAAATGGATGGCTGGGGGTGGGTTATTGCATAATGGGGACAGAGACAGAGGGACGAATGGCGGCAAGATAGACAGTGAGAGAGAGATGAAATTGTAAGACGGATACTGGAGGAAGTGGGAAAAAAACTGAATATTAACAGACAGAGAGGTAGGAGGGTGTGAGTTAGATGTAGTGGGATAGAGAGAGGAGAGAGATATGAAATTGAGAGAGAGAGAGGGGACAATACGTACAGCATAATCCCTGGTCTTTATCATCCAGTGACTGTAGTTCCACTGCAGAGACTCTAAATGCTACGGCTAGCCTCAGAGCTGACTTGCTGTACTGGGAGTACATTTGTCCAGAGTCTCTAGATACAGAGAAATGACACAGGCTGCTGCTATCCGGAACAGCAAATGCAGGAGAAGGGAAAAAAATTGTGATTTTAAGTATCTTTCATCTCTGCGTATGGTGCAACAGTTCCTCAAACTGCGTATCACCACCAACATATCTCTTTTCATTTAATCATGTCTCTGTCTTCTCTACGAAAGTAGATACCCTTACATTAATCCACGGGATTTTCCATTCCCACCTTCCCACACACTCACTCAGCCTTTCCTCATCCCACGCCCTGCCCTTCGCTCATACCGTCACACAGGTGAGTGTGGTCAGAAACCTTGGTAATAGGACCTGTGACACCCCTCAGTTCATGGGCTGACATCGCTGTGACCTAAGCACCACTGACCGTGATTTCGCTCTTCTCATAGACTGCGCACATGATAGAGATGCATGTAGACCCAGTGTTCCTGATGTAATTATTAACCGAGCCCCAGGTTTAACCTCACATGCTGATTTGTCTGATACAGAGTCTCTGGATGGGATGAAGACGATATTAGAAGGTAAAGATCGAGGTGGATACATATATTCCAGTAGAAATGGAGGGCTGGGTGTGGGATGTTGCATAATGGGGACAGAGACGGAGGGACAAATGGCGGAGAGAGACAGAAAGAAAGAGAGATGAAATTGTAAGATGGATACTGGAGGAAGTAGGAGAGAAAGGAGCCGGAAAAGAGATAGAGAGGTAGGAGATGGTGTGAGTAAGAGAGAGAAAGAGAGGACAGAGAGACATAGAGAGAGAGAGGGAGGGAGAGGGAGAGGGGGTGAGAGGGAGAGAGAAACATGATACGTACAGCATAATCACTTGTCTACTGCCAGAAGCTAAGTGTTACTGCTTACCTCAGTGTCGACTTGCTGTACTGGGTGTGCACTTGTCCAGAGCCTCTATATATGGAGGGATGACACGTGCTGTTGCTATCCAGAAGAGCCAATGCAGGAGAAGAAAAAACAACTCGTGATTTTAAGTATTCCAACCGCAAGTATTGCATCATCGAATGGAGCTACATTGTGCAAACCGAAGCTCATTAATTAACTAGGACACCACATCAATATCACAAACATGAGCGGATCCGGACAGCAGCTGAACCCGCCACCTACTTTGCCTACTGTGAGGACAGGATGTGAGACACCTCACCGTTCTCCACAAAGCTTCCAAATTAACCTGAATCACTGAAGCAAATGAGAGAAGGCATCAACAGGTTAGAGTCCCAGGTTGGTCGTCATTGCTTTTCCGCTGCACCCGTTCTGTTGTCCAGGTAATGACGCTCAGTGATGTTATTGGAGTAGAGTCCAGGGGAGAACTGTCCACCCACAGGTCGGATCCAGTGCAGGAGTTGAGGAAACGACCTCAGATAAAAACCCTCCGTGCAGCCATGCCGACTGCGAAACTGTGCGCTCATGTAGACTCACGGTGAAGAATGACCCCGGCATGTTCGACCGCACAAGAGACAGTGGCGCAGGTTCCCCATGCGTTTCAAATTAAACCAAAGCATTTTTCCCGGCGACACTCAATGCCGATTAGGGTTTGGACTGTCTGCGAACACGCTCTGTAATTGACTGAATCGGAGAAGCATAGGGTTTCAGATCAGAAACAACCAAGCGATCTTACCTTAACACACCTTCCTGGACGATTTGAAATTAAACGCTACATCACCAATAAAGCTAAAGCAATTAATACAATAGCAGATCTCTTTTCAAAAATTAGGAACATATGCGTCAGTGCGTGCAATGCCCTGCCGGCAATGGTGCTGGAGGCGGATACGGTAGGGTCTATTAAGATATGTAGGTAGGTTCATGGATCTTAGGAAAATAGAGGGCTATAGGTAAGCCTAGTAATGTCTCAGGTAGGGACATATTCGTGACAACTTTGTTGGCCGCAGGGCCTGTATTGTGCTGTTGGTTTTCTGTGTTTCCATGTTACTCTGAACAAGGTAAATGCAGAACATTAAACAGCGAGAAAGAAGTAATAGAGTTAGTCAAATTTAAAAACGATTAGCATGATACCAAGCAACAGATAGATGACAATGAAGTATATAGGTATCTAAGAGTCAAAGCAAAAAAAAAAATCCGACTGCGACAGAGTCAAAACTTTCCACAAAATTTACCTCAGGCTTAAGAAAATCTGGCAAACAAAGCTCAATAGTAGACATAAAACAAGTGCAATAAACACTTACGGTATATTCGAAATAATGTCTTCGTTTGTCAACAAATTTCGGTTCGATATCAATCTGGAAAACTTACAAAGAAAAATAAGACCTCAAAGGAGAAACTTTTTGAAAGAAAAATGTACCCTCCAGCACACTTAGATTAACATTACTGAGGACAGAAGGGGAAGAATAATAACAGACATTAAACAATAACATGAAACCCCGCTGGTTTCCCAGGCTGCGTAAGTCTATTGGTCTTGCCGAGCCCGTGATACTCAGAGCTCCCCCACCGCAAACCCCGTTCAGTGTGGATGCTGTGTACTTTTCTGCCCTGTTATAACGTCAGTGCTAAGAAATAATAAACAGCAGGCGGCATAAGATGAAAGGAATTATAATTATGAATCTTAACTAAAGGTTTAGAAAAGAAAATAGGGATAGAAAAAACACAAAAGGGCCAATTATAATTAAACCTTACTCTTCCAAGTGACATATTAACCAATCCTCTGTCAACTGTGAACCCTTGCTCCAACGAATCACGATTACCCTAACAAAAGATTCAGTTCACTTTCGAAGATACCCGTTATCGCTAACCATAACCCAAATTCACTTGCTACAGAAAAACCATTACATTAGCAGTGGAAACTCTTCCAGGGTGTTAAATACTAAACAGTCAGATAACACTTCTAATAATATAGTTCCATCAAAAAAAAAACGGAATTCGTACCTCATGTGAACATATACATTCTGACAAGAAGTACACGCCATTACACCTAAAGGAAAGAACAACCCAGAAAGCTTATGACATAGTCACTACAGAAGAAGAAGTTAACAAATGGGGGAACATGACTCTCCCTCGAACACTAGTCCGTCATCTGAGCAGACTAGATGTCTACAACGAAGCTTCCAAAGCCTGGCTCACATCGGGAGACCTCATCCCAGAAATGGAGGGGCCCCTTGTGGCACTACAGGGCCACCTGGTGAATACAAAAATATCAAAAATACAGAATAAACGACCAAGAAATATGTCAGAAATTCGAGAGTGTCAAGGACAATGCATGAGAAGTTGCCATTGGAAAAGAGAAGGTTCTTTGGATATCGAAGCCTGAAGTTTTAAAAGTCTCCTGGACAAGATATTATGCCCCACCAGGGTCCTAATACATGGAGCATGTGATTGTGGAAGCAACAATAGTCATCTTTCAAGTGTCAATTGAATCTGGCATGGATCCGGGAAAATGGAAAATTGCAAACGTCACTCAAGCTGTCAGGAAGAGAGAGAGAGAGAGAGACAGAAGAACGGACAGGACAATTAGGCTGATTTCAGTGTCTAGGAAGATGTTTAAATTGAGTATTACAGTCAACACATTTTCTGACAAGTGTCAGCAAGTTTTCATCAGGGGAAGGTTTTGCTTGACAAAGCTTTTGGAATTCCTTCAGAGATCATCAAGCAGAATAGATAATGTGGAATCGGTAGCTGTTCTGTTCTTGGATTCTTAGAAGACCTCTGATCAGGCATCAGACACGAGGCTGCTAAAAACATCAAGATCCGCGGTATTACATGATCGATGCTAGCATTGAGAAAATAATGACTGTTTAGCAGGTAGGAAAGAGTGAGAATAACGAGAGCCTTTTCTGGTAGGCTGTCGGTGACTAGTGGTATTCCACAGTGGTCTACGTTGGGATCACTTACGTTATATGTAAGAACTTTCTGGATACTGTTGGTCGGGATGACCTACCTGGGACAAGTTGCATTGGTTGCGTCTCTGGCACCGAGACTGGACCCTCGGCTCAGAAGGGAAGGAGGGAAAAGAGGAGAGCAGTAGTGATTGGGGATTCGATAGTTAGGGGGACAGATGAGAGGTTCTGTGGAAGAGATCGAGAATCCTGGATGGTCTGTTGCCTCCCAGGTGCCAGGGCCCACGATATCTCGGATCAAGAGGGAGGGTGAGCAGCCGGATGTCGTGGTCTATGTCGGGACCAATGACGTGGATAAGAAGAAGGAGGAGGTTCTACAAAGAGGATTTAGGGAGTCAGGTGCACAGCTGAAGGACAGGACCTGCTACGTGCTAGTAAGACCAGAAATAGGAAGATAATGCAGCTAAATACGTGGCTAAGGAGTTGATACAGAAGGGAGGGCTTCATGTTTCTGGACAATTGTGCTTTGTTCCAGGGAATGTGAGACCTGTTCCGATGGACGGGTTGCAGCTGAACTGGAGGGGGAATAACTTCCTTGTGGGAAAGATTGCTAGTGCTTCTCCGGGGGGTTTAAACTAGATATGCAGGGGGAGGGGAACCAGAATATTAGAGCAGATAGTGAGGTGGAGGAGGATAAAGGTCATGCGAGATCTGCAAGTATAGTGCATGGAGTAAAGCCAGATCTGACATATAAAGAGGCTTTGAAGAAAGAGAAGCAGAAAAATGCGTGTAAATTTAGTAAGGCAGAAGGGGAAAAAGTGCCTGTACTTCAAAGAAAGAAGCATCAGGAACAAAGGTGATGAACTGAGAGCTTGGATACATACATGGAATTATGCTGTAGTGGCCATTACAGAGACATGGCTGGCACCAGGGCAGAAGGGTATTCTCAATATTTGTGGATTTTACTGCTTTAAAAGGGATGGGGGGAGGGATGAAGGGTGGCGTTACAGGTCAGGGATACTATTACAGCTACAGAGAGGGTGGGTAATGTAGCAGGATCATCTTCTCTGTCAGTATGGGTAGAAGTCAGGAACAGGAAGGGAGCAGTTACTCTACTGGGTCTATCCAATGGGCCCCCTGGGAGCAGCAAAGATACGGACGAGCAGATTGGGATTTTGGAATGGTGCAAAAATAACAGGGTTGTTATCATGGGTGACTTTAACTTCATAAATATTGATTGGCACCTGATTATTTCCAATAGTTCATAAAACATAGAACAGTACAACACAGTACAGGTAATTCAGCCTACAATGTTGTGCCGACCCTTAAACCCTGCCTCCCATATAACCCCCCCGCCCACCTTAAATTCCTCCATATACCTGTTTAGTAGTCTCCTAAATTTCACTAGTGAATCTGCCCCCACCACTGACTCAGGCAGTGCATTCCAGGCACCAACCACTCTCTGAGTAAAAAACCTTCCTCTAATATGCTCCTTGAACTTCCCTCCCCTCACCTTAAAGCCACGTCCTCTTGTACCGAGCAGTGGTACCCTGGGGAAGAGGCACTGGTTGTCCACTATATCTATTCCTCTTAATATCTTGTATACCTCTGTTATGTCTCCTCACATCCTCCATCTCTCCAGACAGTAAAGCCCCAGCTCCCTTAATCTCCGATCATAATGCATATTCTCTAAACCAGGCAACATCCTGGTAAATCTCCTCTGTACCCTTTCCAATGCATCCACATCCTTCCTGTAGTGAGGCGACCAGAACTGGACACAGTACACCAAGTGTGGCCTAACCAGAGTTTTATATAGTTGCATCATTACATCGTGACACTTAAACTCTATCCCTCGACTTATAAAACCTAATACTCCATAAGCTTTCTTAACTACATTGAACTGAACTGGAAGGGGACTAACATCTTGTGGGAAGTTTTGCTACTGCTGCTCCATGGGGTTTAAAATAGATTTGCAGGGAGAAGGTATACAGAGTGTTAGAGCAGATAGTGAGGTGGAGGAGGATAAATGTCAAGTGAGAGCTGCAAGTATCGTGCTTTGAGTAAAGCCAGTTCTAGCTTATGAAGAGGCTTTGAGGAAAGAGAAACAGAATAAAGGGTGTAAAGGTAGTGAGGTAGAAGGGCTAAAGTGTGTGTACTTCAATGCAAGAAGCATCAGGAACAAAGGTGATCAACAGAGAGCTTGGATACATACATGGAATTATGATGTGGTGGCCATTACAGAGACTTGGCTGGCACCAGGGCAGGAATGGATTCTCAATATTCCTGGATTTCAATGCTTTAAAAGGGATAGAGAAGGGGAAATGGAAAGGAGGGGTGAGCATTACTGGTCAGGGATACTATTACAGCTATAGAAAGGGTGGGTAATGTAGCAGGATCATCTTCTCTGTCAGTATCGGTAGAATTCAGGAACAGGAAGGGAGCAGTTACTCTATTGGGAGAATTCTATAGATCCCCTGGTAGCAGCAGAGATACAGAGGAGCAGATTGGGAGCCAGATTTTGGAAAAGTGCAAAAATAACAGGGTTGCTACCATGTGTGACTATAACTTCCCTAATATTGATTGGCAACTGATTAGTTCCAGTGGGTTAGATGGGGCAGAGATTGTTAAGAGCATCCTGGACGGATTTCTGTCACAGTATGTTGACATTCCTACTAGGGGTAACGCCATAGTAGATCTAGTATTAGGTAACAAAATGGGTCAGGTCACAAATCTCTGTGTGTGGACATCAGGGGGACAGTGACCACCACTCCCTGGCCTTTAGCATTATCATGGAAAAGGACAGAATCAGAGAGGACAGGAAGATTTTTAATTTGGGAAGGGCAAATTTTGAGGCTATAAGTCTAGAAATTGCGGGTGTGAATTGGGATGATGTTTTTGCAGGGAAATGTACTATCGACATGTGGGCGATGTTTAGGGATAAATTTGTCCCGGTGAGGAAGATAAAGAATGGTAGTGTGAAGGAGCCATGGGTGACAAGTGAGGTGGAGAATCTAGTCAGATGGAAGAAGGCAGCATACGTGAGGTTTAGGAAGCAAGGATCAGATGAGTCTATCCAGGAAATAGGGTAGCAAGAAAGAAGGTTAAGAAGGGGCTGAGGAGAGCAAGAAAGGGGCATCAGAAGGATTTAGCGAATTTCATAAAGAAAAACCACAAGGTATACTTCAATTATGTGAAGAACAAAAGGATGACAGGGGTGAAGATAAGGCCGGTTAGGGATAAAGGTGGGAAGATGTGCCTGGAGGCTGTGGAAGTGAGGGGTGTCCTCAATGAATACTTCTCTTCGGTATTCACCAATGAGAGGGAACTTGATGATGGTGAGGACAATATGAGTGAAGTTGATGTTCTGGAGCATGTTGATATTATGGAAGAAGAGGGTTTGGAGTTGTTAAAATACATTAGGACGGATCAGTCCCCGAGGCCTGATGGAATATTCCGCAAGCTGTTCCACGAGGCAAGGGAAGAGAATGCTGAGCCTCTGGCTAGAATCTTTATGTCCTCGTTGTCCACGGGAATGGTACCGGAGGATTGGAGGGAGGCGAATGTTGTCACCTTGTTCAGAAAAATGGGGTAGGGATAGTCTGGGTAATTATAGACCATTGAGCCTTACGCTTGTGGTGGGAAAGCTGTTAGAAAAATTTCTTAGAATTTATGGGCATTTAGAGAATCATGGACTGATCAGGGACTGTCAGCATGGCTTTGTGAAGGGCACATCGTGCCTAACAAGCCTGATAGAGTTATCTGAGGAGGTGACCAGGCATATAGATAAGGGATGTGCTGTGGATCTGATCTACATGGATTTTAGTAAGGCATTTGACAAGGTACCACACGGTAGGCTTATTCAGAAAGTCTGAAGGCATGAGATTCAGGGAAGTTTGGCCAGATGGATTCAGAATTGGCTTGCCTGCAGAAGGCAGAGGGTCGTGGTGGAGGGAGTACATTCTGATTGGAGGGTTGTGACTAGTGGTGACCCACAAGGATCAGTTCTGGGATTTTTATTAACGACCTGGAAGTGGGTGTAGAAGGGTGGGTTGGCAATTTTGCAGTCGACACAAAGTTTGCTGGTGTTGTAGATCGCATTGAGAATTGTCGAAGATTGCAGAGAGACATTGATAGGATGCAGAATTGGGCTGCAAAGTGGTAGCTGGAGTTCAGAACGGTGAAGTATGAGGTGGTACACTTTGAAAGGACCAACTCCAAGACAGAGTACAAAGTAAATGACAGGGTACTTGGGAGTGTGGATGAGCAGAGGGATATGGTACAAGTCCACAGATCCCTGGAAGTTGCCTCACAGGTAGATAGTGTAGTTACAAAAGCTTATGAAGTGTTAGCTTTCATAAGTCGAGGGATAGAGTTTAAGAGTCGCTGGGGAATGATGCACTCTATAAAATTCTGGTTATGCCACACTTGCTGTACTGTATTCAGCTCTGGTCACCTCACTGTAGGAAGGATGTGGAAGCATTGGAAAGAGTACAGAGGAGATTTACCAGGGTGCTGCCTGGTTTAGAGTGCATGCATTATGATCAGAGATTAAGTGAGCTAGGGCTTTACTCTCTTGAGTGATGGAGGATGAGAGGAGACATGATAGAGGTATAGAGGAATAGATAGAGTGGACAGTCAGCTGCTCTTCCAGAGGGCATCACTGCTCAATACCAGAGGACATGACTTTATGGTAAGGGAAGGAAAGTTCAAGGGGGATATTAAAGGAAGATGTTTTAGAGGGTGGTTTGTACGTGGAATGCACTGCCTAAGTCAGTGGTGGAGGCAGATACACTAGTGAAATTTAAGAGACTACTAGACAGACATATGGAGGAATTTAAGGTGGAGGGTTATATTGGAGGCAGGGTTTAAGGGTCGGCTCAGCATTGTGGGCCGAATGTTTGTTCTATATTCTATGTTCTAACATTCTGCGGAAGTGGAATAGATGGCTTTGTGGCAAAACCTTCAGATGATGCGAAGATAGGTAGAGAGGAAGGTAGTTTTGAAAAAAGCAGACAGTCTCCACAATGATTTAGATGGATTGGGAGAATGGGCAAAGAGATAGGGAATTGAATGCAGCGTCTTCTCCTGTATGATTAAATAAAAGCACGGAATATTTTAGAATTCCTTAAACATTTACTGGCCAGTTGAGTCAATGCTGCAAAATGCCAATGCGATGTTAGCATTCATTTCAAGAGGAATAGAATATAAAAGCAAGAAGTAAGGCTGAATGAAACTTCAGAAAAGGCTGGGCAGGCTGCTTTTGGCGTACTGTGAGCCATTTTGGTCTCACTAAGAAGGGATGTGCTAACATCGGAGAAGGTGAGTGCGGTATCATTTGTACAGGAGGGGAATTATTTTTAATTAATTAATTTTGACGGATTAAAATGCAGGAAGAGCTCAGAAGATCAGGCAGCAACTGTGGAAAAGACTGCAATCTGTATTTAGGACCACGGAGAGAAGGGAGCTCTGATCTGGAATGGAGGCCACATTCTTGGAGCAGATGCGGATGAGATGAAGGAAAGGAGAAAAGGGAATAGCAGGTTTACAGGAAACTGCCAGGGAAGAGATATGGACCAGATAACTGTTGGAGCTGGTATGTTTCTAAAAGAAGAAGGTCGACTGTTTATCTCCAGTGATGGAGACACAGAGATTGAGCAAGGGAAGGAAGTTGTTAACATGGACCAAGTGTAGATAAGGTCAGTGTGGACGTTGGTGGCAAATGTGATGAAATTCACGGCCTCAGAGCAGGTGCATGAAAAGCATCAATGCAGTCAATTTCTGGGGAAAGTTTAGCACAGGGACGAAGCCCATAGACAGCCTTCATGCCTGGATAAAGTAGAAGGAGCCGAAAGAAAAATATTGAGGGTCAGGATGAATTCTGCCAGACAGAGGAAAGTGATGGCGGATCAGGGTAGAGGCGTATTGAGAATGGTCATTCACGGTGAAAATGAGGCAATCGTGGTCAGGAAATTGATCATTAGAGAGGAGATCACGAGCATAATAAGTTTCGCTGATGCAGCTGGAAAGCGACTGAATCTGGGAAGACAGAATGGGTTGAGGTACGAGCATTGGAGTACAGTGGGTCAGGAGCAGGCAGCAAATGGGCCTACCCAGAACAGTCGCGATTGTGGATCTTGGGTATTGGGTCAAAATAAACAGATCTGGGCGAAGGATCTGTGAATTTGGCGACAGTGGATGGGAGTTCTGCAGAACTGATGAGGTCAGTAACCGTGTCTTAGACAGTTTTGCGATGCTGCGGAGCTGGGCTTTCTTTATGTGGTAGGGATAAGGAGGTATTGGACTCCACAAATTCAGTCCGAAACATTACAACAGCTCAATCTTTGTCTGGGGCTTTGTTGGTAAGTTTGGGATAGGCGCAGAGAGAGCGGAGTTTAGAGTGGGTAAGACATGAGGAGGAATGAGGCGTGGTAGTGTACCTGACTGATGTCTCGTCCGGAATTAGGGATTGAAAGATCCAAAGCAGGGCAGCGAACCAATGCGATATGTGGAAGGAGTTCTGCAGAAGGGAGAAGTAGAAATCTGTGCGTCGGCTAGAAAGAGCAACACCTTGTACTTATTACTGTTAACAGTGATTTCGACAATTTGGACGTTGTGTGTTAAAAAAAAAGTATGACTCTTCCTTCTCAGGCTCAAATTGCACAAACAAATAAATACAAAAAACAAAGTTCTACGGGAAGATTTTACTTTAAAAACTAGCAATATTGCACAGTCGACATTTATAGCAGAGACACTTGGTTCTCGGACCGAGGTGTTGACTGTAGGAATGGTCGCATCATGTTTAAGAAGTTATTGTGTTTTTTTTAATCCAAAAAAGTGGCCAGGAAACTCAACATAATCGAAAAAGTTAAATATGTGGGCAACCTAGCCAATGACATGAAGTAGGATACTAAAAGTCTGTTTTTCAGTTACGTAAAGAATAAAAGGGAGGAGAGAGCTGATAATAGACCACTGGAAGTGACGCTGGTGAAGTAGTAATAGGGGGAAAAGAAATGGCGTATGAACCAAATGAGAACTTTGCATTAGACCTTACTGTGGAAGACATTACCACTGTGGCTAAGGACTGTGCGTGCCAGGGAGAATGAGTGAGAGCATTTGCTATTACAAATGAAAAAGTGCCAGGGAAACGAAAAGGAATACATTGTACAACACGAAGCTCTTAAAGATGTTGCTGAAGAGATAGCAGATGCACTGGTTATGATCTTTTAAGAATCACTCGATTCGGGTATGGGTTCGGAGGACAGTATAATTTCAAATGTCACTGCACTTTAAGAAGGGAGGAAGGCAAATAAAGAAAAAACATTTTAAGACTGATAGACTAACCTCAGCAGCTTTGAACGTTTTGGTGTCCAGTAATAACAATGATTCTTCTGGTAATTGGAGATTAATGATAAAGCTGTCAAAAACATCATGATTCCAGTCAACGAACATCGTGCCTGACAAATCTGAAACAGTTCCTTAAGGACGTAACAAGTAGTATGGAGAAAAGGAAAGGCAGTGGATGTCCTTTACTTGGATTTTCGAAAGGCAGTTGATATGGTGCTACTCATGAGGCTTCATAACAAGATAAAATCACATGGCATTACGGGAAAGATACTGACATGGTTGGAGGGATAGTAGAATATCAGGAGTCAGCAAGTGGAATAGAGGAGGCATTTTCTGGTTGGCTGCCAGTAACTGGCAATCTTCCTCAGGGGCCTGTATTTAGAATGCTACCTCTCATATTGCTTGAGATTGAGATAATGGAATTGATAGCTTTCTTGCAACGGTCAGATGTTCTGAAGATAGTTGGATGGGTCGGTAGTGCCGAGGAAGCAATACCATTGAGGAAGGAAATTTCAGCATCAAGGTATATGGTGAGAGGGCAGGTGTATGGGGTTGAATCAATCCGGGATCAGCCATTACGAACTGATAGAACATTGGTTTGAATGTCTTAATTCTACTCCTTTGTCTAATGGCTTCATGGTCTAAGGACTTATACAAATTGGCAAAATGGTCAAAAAAAATAGCAGATGGAATACAGTTTTCAGACATGAATGAAAATGCATTTTGTCAAAAGGAACAAATGTGCAGAATGTTATCCAAGACAATTGAAACATGAGAGGAGCAGAGGGCCTGAAGAGACGACTTACTAGACTCTGTGTAGGTTTATTTACAGATTGAGCTTGTAGTAAAGAACGCAAGTGCAATGTTGTTATTCATTTCAAAGTGGAATATAATATAAAATCAACAAGATGTTGCTGAGGTTTTATAAGATACTCTTCTGCTCTTGGAGATATTGCCAATAAGGTTGGCCTTTTAAGTTCTTCCACTATTTTAATCCTTCAAAGATATGTTTCCCTTCCTCTGCGATTGATGCTGCACTGCCCTTCTCTGATGTTAGCACATCCGTTCATCGTGGGACCAAAACGGCTCACTGTACTGCATGAACGTCTTCCCCAGTGCTCGATAAAGCTTCATTCAAAATTACGCCTTGCTTTTATATTCTATTCCTTCTGGAATGAAGGTTCCACTACTAATGTAATGGCCATTCTGTCGAAGCTGGGTATGGGATATGGTTAGAGATAACGGGTGTTTTGGAATGTAATCTCGGCCTTTTGTTCAGTGGGGACGGTGTTTCAGTGGAGCAAGGGTCCACAGTCGACTTAGCATCAGTGAATATGCTTTTTGGAATGGTTGGTTTTAAATATAGCGACCCTTCTTGTTCCTCCTTGTTTTATTTTTCCTTTATTTTCTTCACTGACACTTTAGTTAAGTTAAGGTTCCTGGATATTATTCATTTAATAGTATGCTGTGTGCTCTACACAATTCCTTGGCATTGTCTTTGTAACAGAGCAGCAAAGAACAAAAGATCTAGACAAAATGCCCTCTCAATATCACCGGTTAGGCGGGACCGGAGTGTGTATTAACCTAAACTTACGCAGGCAAGTAAACCAGTGGGGTTTCATGTAATTATTTAATGTCTGTATTTACTCTTCCCACTTCTGTCCTCGGTAGTGTTAATTGAAGTGTGCTGGAGTGCAAATATTTTATATCCGAAAATTTATCCTCTTCAGTTCTTACTGTCCTTTGTAAATCTTCCAGAATGATTTCGGCCGAAATGTGTTGCTAAAACAAAGACGTTAACTTGGATATCACAGAAGTGTTCTTTGCATTTGTTGTTAGTTTCCTATTGAACTTTGGCAGATTTAAATTATGAAGTAACTTAACAGCCTGAAGTAAATTATGCAGAAAGCTTTTTACATTTGTCGGAATGTGATCCATTTTGTTTGTTGTGGACACCTAAATACCTACTGTATATGTTTCATGTTCATCCATCTGTTGTATCCTCTCATGGTACTCATTTTTGAATTCAACTAACTCTACTACATCTTCCCCTCTGCTTAATGTTCTGTGGTTATCTAGTCCAATCTATATGTCAGGTATTTTTCGAAAAAATTTCTATTTGCATTCATTGCTTTAGCTTTAAAGGTGAACTAGCGTTTAATTTCAAATCATCAGGAAGGAGTTTTAAGGTGTAATTGGTTAGTTTGCTTCTGATCTGAATCCCTATATTCCTGTTTCAGTTGAATTAGAGAGTGGGTTTGAAGACTGTCACAACCCCAGTAGTCTGAGAGTGTCACCCGGAATTGCATGGGTAACCTGCACTGCCGTCTTAGGGGGCGGAACAACGTGTAGGGGCAATCTCTTACAGTGACTCTACATGAGCACACAGTTCTGCAGTATGAATTGCTGTACGAAGTGATTTAACCTGAGGGCGGTGCCCAGGACTGCTGCCACTGGACCTGACCTGTGATTTGACCGTTGTATTCCAGACTCACCCTGCTCGGATTAGAGACAATGATGGTCAGTAGCTCGACAACAGAATTGGTGCATTTCTGTGTAACGTCCAAAATGTGCTGACGATCAAACTAGGATTCTAACGATGCAGATGTCTTCATCCATTTGCATAAGTGGCTGAGGTTCAATCAGAAGCATTGTGGAGAACGGTGAGGTGTCTCATATACTGTCCTCCTCGTAGGCAATGTAGGTCAGCTGCTGTCTGGATCCACTCCTGTTTGTGACATTGTGGCGGTGTCCTAGTTCATCAATGAACAGCTGTTTGCACAAAGTAGCTCCATACGATTGTAAGAACATTAAAAAAAAGAAATAGGAGCAGGAGTAGGCCATCCGGCCCATCCAACCTGCCTAGCTATTCAATAAGCTTATGGATGATCTGTCTGTAAACTCATCTCCATCGACCTGCCTCTTCCCCATAACCCATAATTGTCTTACAATGTAAAAAAAAAACTGTCTAACTGTTTCTTAAATATAGTTAGTGAAGATGCCTCAACTGTTTCCCTGGGCAGAGAATTCCACAGATTCTCCTCATGTCCATGCTAAATCTTCTCCCCTCAATCTTGAGGCAATGTCCCCAAGTTCGAGTCTCACCTACCAATGGATACAACATTCCTACTTCTATCTTATCCATTCCTTTCAAACTGTTGCTTGTTTCTATAAGATCCCCTCTCATTCTTCTGAACTCCAGAGAATATAATCCCAGGCTACTCAATCTCTCCTCATAGGTTAACCCCTTCATCCCAATGCAATATTTGCGGGCGGAGTAATTAAAATCACGAGTTTCTTTTTTTTTCCCCGTCTCCTGCACTGGCTGTTCTGCACAGCAACAGCCTGTGTCATCTTGCCGTATATAGAGGCTCTGGACAAACACACAACCAGTACAGCAAGACAACACTGAGCTAAGCCGTAGTACATAGTGCCTCAGCATTGGAACAGTAGTCAGTGGATGTTTGAAACAAGGGGTTATTCTGCACATATCGCCCCCAATTTCCAACTCTCTCTCTCTCTCTCTCTCTCTCTCTCTCATTTTCACTCCTCTCTCAATTCCATCTCTCTCACTCTTTCTCCTTCTCTCTCTCGCTCTCTCTCTTTCTGTCAGTCTCTCCCCCTCCCCTTGCCTCGCTGCCTCTTCAACTATGCTTTCTCTCTCTAATTCACACACATCTCCATCTCTGTTCCAGCTGCTCTCTCTCGCAACTCCTGCAGTCTCTATTGAGCAATTTCATCTCTCTCCCCCATCCCTCCCTCCGCCCCGTCCCCATTTCGCTATGTTCCGTACCATTCCCTCCATCTCCGTCTGGAATATCAGCATCCACCTAGCTCTCTACCCTGTCATATCATCTTCAACCCACCCGAAGAGACTCAGTATCAGACAAAACACCGTGCCAGAGATGTTGTTGAAGTTAAGCCTGGGTGTGGGTTATTGATCACACAAGAAACACTGGGTCTAAATGCACCTCCAACATGTTGGCAGGAGCGGGAAATCACGGTCAATGGTGTTCAGGACACAGCAACGTCACCCATGAACTGAGGAGTGTCACAGATCCAAGGATCAAAGTTTCTGACGACATTCACCATGTGTAGGAGTGAGCGCAGGGCAGGGCTTGGGACGATGAAAGGGAATATACAGCGTCCAGGTAAGTGTGTGGGAAGGTGGCAATGGAATATCGTGTGGATGGCTGTAAGGACATCTAACTTTGTGCTGAAGTAAATGACTTTATTAAATAGAAAGTGATCAGTCTGTGCTGATGCCCAGTTTGCGGAGCAGGGACACCAGACCAGAGACTGAAAACCAGCCTGGGAGAACAGTTGCTAATTCACTGCACTGATGGCGCTGGACTTTCTCCCCAAAGAGCTTGATCAATGAAGAGGGAAAAGTTCGTTCGAATTGTGCGCGACGTTTTTGCCGATGTACCGAGAGTAGTGTGGACAGTGTTAGTCTCGGAGAGGGCAGTGAAGATTACCTAGGGAGGGGTACTGGTCTGTCCTCTGAAGTAGATATTAACAATTAGAATCAGAATCACAAATAATGCTTGAGGAACTCAGCAGGCCAGGCAGCAGCTATGAAAAAAAAAGTACAGTTGTAGTTTCGGGAGGAAACACTACTCTGAGACTGGAGAAAAAGAAAAAGCTGAGGCATCGACATGTGTCCTGAGGTTAGAACGAAACGCCAGGTGATCGGTGAAACCTGAAGGGGAGGGATGAAGTAAATAGCTGGGAAGATGGTTGGTGAAAGAGACAGAACAGCATAGAAGTAACATATAATGAGGAGCAGCACGAGAGGGAGGCGATGGGCGGTCAAGTAGATAAGGTGAGAGAGGGAAAATGGGATGAGAAATAGATTGGGGGTGTTGCTGGAGGGCATTACTGGAAGTATGTAAAGTCAATTTTGTGCCATCAGTTGGATGCAACCCAAGAGGACCATAAGGTGTAATTACTGCATCCTAAAT
This sequence comes from Hypanus sabinus, assembly GCF_030144855.1. Taxonomy (NCBI): domain Eukaryota; kingdom Metazoa; phylum Chordata; class Chondrichthyes; order Myliobatiformes; family Dasyatidae; genus Hypanus; species Hypanus sabinus. The sequence continues at coordinate 1,171,893 of NW_026781815.1, forward strand.
GTGGCCTCATCACGACATTGGAGGAGGCTATGGATGGATTCACCGCAGTGAGAATGGGAAGTGGAATTAAAATGTATGTCCATGGCATGAAAAGCCTCATCCTGAGAGCGTATGCGGCGCTGCTGGAGGAATTGAGAGAATGGGATGGTGTTTTACAAGTAGCCGTGTCAGACGAGGTATAGAAGAAGTACCAGCGAACAGCACCATCCCCTTATCCACGTCCTGCTCTCCATACGGATCTCCCAGTGTGCGACTTTCTTCTCCATTCGCCCCTCCACACTCATTTCCCTCCTGCCACATCTTTCCAAGCGGAAGAAGTGCCACACCTCCTTACCTAAACAGTGCTTCCACGTGAGCTGACACTTCGCCTGTGAGTCTGCTGGGGTCACTTATTGTGCCCGTTGCTCCCAGTGTGGCCGGCTGTATATCGATGAGACTCGACGCAGATTGGGAGACCGCTTCGTCATGCATCTACTCTCCATCCGCCAGAACCAGCGGGATCTTGCAGTGGCCACCGACTTTAATTCCAGTTCCCATTCCCATTCAGATTTGTCCATCCATGGACTCCTCCACTGTGGTGACGAGCCCACTCTCAGGTTTGAGGAACAACACTTTATATTTCATTTGGATATCCTGCAACCTGATAGCATGAACATCAAAGACCAAAACTTCCTGCAATGCGCCCAGGCCCTTTCCCCTTTTCGCCAATTCCCATCGCCTTTCCCCTCTCTTACTTCACTTGCTCGTCCGCCAGTTGCCTCCCTCTGGTGTCCCCCCACCTTTTATTCTTCTTTCTGCCATGGCCTCCATCTTCTTTCACCAATCAACTTCCCATCTATTTACTTCATCACTACCTCTCCAGGTTTCACCTATCACACGGCGTTTCTATCTCCCCTCCACCCAACTTTTTATTCTACTCCTCAGGTTTATGTTTTCCTGTCCTGCCGAAGGGTTTCAGTCGGAAAACTCCAGTGTATTTTGTTTTCATAAATGCTACCTAGATGAGAAATATAAAGGATTGCGTGTGTTGGAGAGCGTTACTGGAAGTTTCAAAAATCACTGTTAATGCCATCGATGTGGAGGCAAGCCAATCAGAAGATCAGGCGCTCTTTCTCCATCCTAAGTGTGGCTTCATCATGACAGAGTGAAGAGCAGGGATGGACATACCTCAATGGGAACGGAAGTGGAAGACCACTAGACTGAAAAGCCTCACCCTGAGAGCATATGCAGCGGCGTCCAGGGTTGAACAAGTTACAGTTACTCCAGCCCTCCGCCCCTTTCCATACGGATCGTATATTCGTCTCTGCCCACCGATCTTCCTCCTTGCAAGTGGAGCAGTTGCTACACCTGCCCCTACACCTTCCCCCCTCACTGAAATTCGGTGGTCCCGCTGTGGCCTACTGTATATCGACGAGACTCGACATACATTGGGAGACGGATTTGTCAAGCATCTACATTCCGTTCACCAGCAACAGCATGGTCACAAACTGGCCACCGAGTTTACTTCCACTTCCCATTCCCGTTTTGATATGTCCATCCATGGCACCTCAACTGCCGTGAGGAGGCCACGCTGAGGTTGGAAAACAACACCTTATATTCCGTTTGATTAGATGCAACCTGACACTATGAAAGTCAATGTATCAATATTCCTGTAATATCCCACGCACCCTCTCCCTGTCACGATTTCCCATTCCCCTTTTCACCCCTCTCACTTTACCAGAGAAAGGGAAACTATTTGCGATTAAGTACATTTCATTAGAACTGAGGAGAGAGAGAAAAGTGAGTTGGTCTGAGCAGAGAAGTTGGGAAGGAGCTGTAGTAACCAAATAAATATCCCTGTTCGGGTGAGATTTGAGCAGTCCATGTGGTAGATCATTTGTTTTATCTGATGGACGAGGTACAGTGTTTTAAGCACTGTAACAAACACTTCGCTAGTGCTTCTTGGGGGTGGGGGGTTTAAACTAAATTTGCAAGGGGCAGGGATCCAGAATGTGAGCGAGGATAGTGAGATGCAGAATAACGGACAGATGGGTACAACACGGTTCCGGAATATTAAGTGTGTAGTAGAGAAAGGTGAGGCGGAACAAGTGATAAGGAGGACACATATACAGAGGGATGGTATGACGGAACATGGAGTTAAATGTGCAGAAAGAATCAGTAAATTTAGGAAGGACAATAAAATTCTAGGGGCGTATAGCCTGATGGGTGTTCGGGGAGCTGGGTTAAGCACAATAAGCAGAGATTCAAACAGAGAGAGGAGAAATGGGCTAAAAATTCTATATCTGAATGCACGAAGTGTCAGAAATAAGGCGGATACGCTTGAAGGTGCGAATGGTTAACTATGACGTTGCTGGGATAACGGAGACATGGCTACAGGGGGATCAGACCTGGGAAATGAATGTACAAGGGTATACATGCTATCATAGGGACAGAAATGTGGGCAGTGGGGGTGGGGTGGCTCTGTTGGTGAGGAATGATATTCAGTCCTTTACAAGGGGGGACATAGGATCAGGAGAACTGGAGTCTGTGTGGGTAGAACTGAGAAACAGTAAGGGCAAAAGGACTCTAATGGGCATTGTCTGCAGGGCCCCAAACAGTAGCATGGATATTGGGTGCAATTTGAATAGGGAGTTAACATTGGGATGTGACAAAGGTAATGTTGCAGTAGTTATGGGGGGTTTCAACATGCAGGTGAACTGGGAGAATCAGGTTGGTGCTGGACCCCAGGATAGGGAGTTTGTAGAGTGCCTACAGGATGCATTCTTGGAACAGCTTGTACGAGAGCCGACCAGGGACAAGCCAATTCTGGATTTAGTGTTATGTAATGAACAGGATTTGATAAGCGATCTTGAAGTAAAGGAGCCATTTGAAGCTAGTGATCACAATATGATAAGCCTTTATCTGCAATTTGAGAAGGATAAGGGCAGCTTGGAGGTGTCAGTGTTGCAGATGAACAGGGGAAACTATGGAGCCATGAGGGAGGAGCTGGCCAAAGTTGACTGGACGGATATCCTAGCAGAAAAGACAGTGGAACAGCAATGGCAGGTATTCTTGGGAATAATTCACAAGGTTCAAAATCAGTTCATCCCCCGGAGAAGGAAGGATTTAAAGGGGGGGAAAGGGGCCACAGTGGTTGACAAAGGAAGTCAGAGATTGCCTAGCATTAAAAAAAGGAAGTGTGACAGAGCTAAGGTGAGTGGGAGGAGAGATGATTGGGAATTTTTTAAGGAACAACAGAACTTAACTAAAAAGGCAATACGGGGAGAAAAAGTGAGGTACAAACGCAAGCTAGCCAGGAATATAAAGGAGGATAGCAAAAGCTTTTTTAGGTATGTGAAGAGAAAGAAGATAGTTAAGAATAATGTTGGGCCCTTGAAGAATGAATTGGGTGAAATTGTTATGGGAAACAGAGAAACGGCAGAAGAATTTAATAAGTACTTTAGATCTGTCTTCACTAAGGAAGACACAAGCAATCTCCCAGATGTATGGATGGGCCAAGGACATAGGGTAACAGAGGAAATGAAACAGAGTGACATTAGGAAGGAAACGGTGAAGAGTAGACTGATGGGACTGAAGGCTGACAAATCCCCAGGTCCAGATGGTCTGCATCCTAGGGTATTAAAGGAGGTGGCCCTGGAAACTGCGGATGCATTGGTAATCATTTTCCAATGTTCCTTAGATTCAGGATCAGTTCCTGAGGATTGGAGAATGGCTAATGTTATCCCACTTTTTAAGAAAGGAGGGAGGGAGAGAACTATCGACCTGTCAGCCTAACATCAGTAGTGGGAAAGATGCTAGAGTCCATTATTAAAGATGAATTAGTGGCATATCTAGATAGCAGCGTTAGGATTGGGCCGAGCCAGCATGGAATTACCAATTAATGCTTGATTAATCTATTGGAGTTTTTCGAGGATGTAACCAGGAATTTAGACAAGGGAGATCCAATGGATGTAGTGTACCTCGATTTTCAGAAGGCATTTGATCAGGTCCCACATAGAAGATTGGTGGGTAAAATCAAAGCTCAGGGCATCAGGGGGAAGGCATTGACATGGATAGAAAACTGGTTGGCAGATAGAAAGCAAAGGGTAACGGTGAATGGGTGTTTCTCGGAATGGCAGGTGGTGACTAGTGGGGTGCCACAGGGCTCGGTATTGGGACCACAGTTGTTTACGATTTACATCAACGATTTAAATGATGGCATTGAGTATAACATCAGCAAGTTGGGTGGCAGTGTGACATGTGATGAGGATGTTAGGAGAATTCAGGGTGACTTGGATAGGCTGGGTGAGTAGGCAGATACTTGACAGATGACATTTAATGTGAATAAGTGTGAGGTTATCCACTTTGGCAGTAAGAACAGGAAAGCAGATTATTATCTGAACTGTGTCGAGTAGGGTAAGGGAGAAATACAAAGAGATCTAGGAGTCCTTGTTCATCAGTCACTGAACCTGAATGAGCAAGTGCAGCAGGCAGTGAAGAAGGCTAATGGAACGTTGGCCTTTATTACAAAGGGAATTGAGTACACAAGCAAGGAAATCCTCTTTAATTTGTACGGGGCCCTGGTGAGACCACACCTCGAGTATTGTGTACAGTTTTGGTCTCCAGGGTTAAGGAAGGACATCCTGGCTGTAGAGAAAGTGCAGCGTAGATTCACAAGGTTAATTCCTGGGATGTCCGGACTGTCTTACGCAGAGAGGTTAGAGAGACTGGGCTTGTACACGCTGGAATTAAGGAGATTGAGAGGGGATCTGATTGAAACATATAAGATTATTAAGGGATTGGACAAGATAGAGGCAGGAAATATGTTCCAGATGCTGGGAGAGTCCAGTACCAGAGGGCATGGTCTGAGAATAAGGGGTAGGTCATTTAGGACACAGTTATGGAAAAACTTCTTCTCCCAGAGAGTTGTGGGGGTCTGGAATGCACTGCCTCGGAAGGTAGTCGAGGCCAATTCTCTGGATGCTTTCAAGAAGGAGCTAGATAGGTATCTTATGGATAGGGGAATCAAGGGATATGGGGACGAGGCAGGAACCGGATATTAATAGTAGATGATCAGTCAAGATCTAAAAATGGTGGTGCAGGCAAGAAGGGCCGAATGGTCTACTTTTGCTCCTATTGTCTATTATCTATTGTCTGTTGTTTTAAGCACTGAACCAAACACTCCACACTTTCTGTCCGACCACCCGATCCCTCTATCCGTCCTTAAACCTTGCAAATTTTGCTCATCAACTTACACCCAGTCACTTTTCCTCTCCCACCTAATCTCTAGGAACTCTCCTTCCCCTTCTCTCTGAGAGAGTTCCCTGCAGGTTTTCTGTCTTTTTCTGGAATGAAGGAGGCTGGTTGGGGTGTTCTAACCATTGGAGGGCATGGATAGTTCACACAGTGGGAAAGTTATCCCATGTTGCAGATGTGTTTCAGAAGTACACCATACAGATTTAAGAGGCGGGGTGAGAGGTTCACACGTTCACTAGCCGTAGGGCTAGCTGTGGTGGTGCTGGGGTTTCTGCAGCCGGATTGCGGTGCCCTGGTGGGGGAGGATGGATAAACTCTTGCCTGCAATCCTTAGTATCGAGATGAACAAACGAAAATTGTGGCTTTTTTGCCGCTGTGCGAAATCAATACGAAACTGTCGGGTACCAGAATTGACTCAACGAGCCGAAGGGCTGCCTGCTGTATCACTCTATCAATGACCCTCTGCTGATGGCAAACACTGGGTAGTGACTGCTTCTGTTTCCACAGGGTGACCATGCTGCCCGTGTTTCTGTTTACAGCCTGACTGGTCTTCGAAGCTGGCTTGAGCGAAAGCTAAGCTGCGAGAGAAATCACTTCCCTTCCGCAGTCCCACATCTGCCGCTCAGTCCCGATGCCTCCCTAGCCCGGCCTCCCTGCCCTGTACCGCCTCCGACACGACCCTGCCTGCCTCGCCCCCCTCCTTCCATTCCGTCCTCCTGCACCAGCCTGCCTCCTCAACCCTGCTTCCCTGCACCAACTCGCATCTCCAATACACAGCGCTGAAACCCTGATTCTCCCTGCATCGTAGACCGGGGCAAGGACGACAACGGAATAGTCGCTTTCCACAAATGTATTCAGTCACGTCAGTAATGGTAGACACTCGGCAACAGCCAATACAAGAGCAACGAAGCGAGCTCCTTTCACAAAATACATTCACGCTCCAAAACCAAGTGAAAACATGTGTAACTCCTGCACGTCAAAGCATTGGTTTCACCCGCATGCGCACTCACCACATCATCACAATCGATATGATGTAGTACTCTATCCGGTCCCACCACTCATCAGCCCGTTTCCTTCTCGGCTTCGTGCTCATTTCTGTGCTAATACTCAGCCAATCTTACCAACTTTCTACACCCAGCGCACCTCCCCTTTCATAACCACTCTCTAGACCATCCAGCACGCCTTCCATTCCTACTCACCAATCTTATCTCCAAGCCCACCTTCCGCGTTTCTCTCTCCAGGACCCTCTCCTCCCGATTGCTCTATGTACAATGTCCCGTGTTTCTTACAGGCCTTGCTTACAGCATTGAGTTCTGCATCGCTACCCATCGGGACTGCATACCAGCCCTACGTCCCTCTACAAATGAGGCTCAGTACAAATGTTTAATTGGACTGTTCCCTTGGAATTTTTGGCTGGGCATATTTAACAGGGAGAAACTGGAAATAATAAGTGTGGATCGGAGAGGGGGAGTTTGTGAAACGAATCATGTTTGGGTAAGCAGACTGGTCCAAAAAGATAGGACGGTAGAAGGGAGGCAATGGAGACAGGGCTGTTTGTGAGATGAGGCAGGCCAGCAAGGGAATAAGGAATCATGTCTTTCTGACATTCTGGGACTACAGTTCCACTGCAGAGATGCTAAGTGTGACAGTTTACCTAAGTGTTGATTTGCTGTACTGGGTATGCGCTTATCCACAGCCTCTAGGTGCGGAGAAATGACAGAGGCTACGGGTATGCAGAACTCCCTGTGCAGGGGGACAAAGACAACTCATGATTCTGAATACATCTGCCGCAAGTGTCGCATCATCTAATGGAGCTTCCTGTGCAAACCAAAGCTCATTATTTAACTAGGACACAACATCAATATCACAAACATGAGCGGATCCAGACAGCAGCTGAAACTGCCACCTAATTTGCCCGCTGTGAGGACAGGATGTGAGACACCTCATCGTTCTCCACAAAGCTTCCAAATTAACCAGAATCACTTCAGCAAATAAGAGAAGGCATCAGCATCGTTAGAGTCCCAGGTTGGTCGTCATTGCTTTTCCGCAGTCACACGGAGCTGCACCCGTTCTGTTGTTCCGGTAAAGACGCTCAGTGATGTTATTGGAGTAGAGTCCAGGGTAGAACTGTTCATCCACAGGTCAGATCCAGTGGTAAGAGGTGAGGAAACGTCCTCAGGTTACAACCCTCCATAGAGCCAGGACTACTGCAAAACTGTGCGCTCATGTAGACTCATGGTAAAGAATGATAACGGCAAGATCGACCCCACAAGAGACGATGGCGCAGGTTCCCCATGCATTTGAAATTAAACCAAGACGTTTTTCCGTGCGGCACTCAATGCTTGCTCGGGATTTGACTTTCTTTGAACACCGTCTGTAATTGACTGAATCAGAGAAACATAGGGTTTCAGATCAGAAACAACCAAACAATTTATACCTTAACAAACTTTCCTGACCGATTTGAAATTAAATGCTACTTCACCAGTAAAGCTAAAGCAATTAAAACAATTGTTGTACTCTTCTCGAAAATTAGGAACATATAATCTAGAAGAATAAGTACAGAGCATTAAGCAGAGAGAAAGATGTTATACAGTTCGTCGAGTTTAAAACCGATTAGCATGATAAGATACAACAGATAGATGACTATGGACTATATAGGTATTTAGGTGTCAAAGCAAAGACAGATCAGACTACTACAAAGGCAAGCTTTCCAAATAATATACTTCAGGCTTAAGGAAATCTGCCAAATAAATCTCTTCAGTATACACAAAAGATGTGCAATAAACACTTCCGATATAACCAATGTATCACAATGCCATCAGTTCCAATATAATTATGGAGAAGGATAGGTCTGGACCCAGGATTGAGACTTTTGATTGGAGAAAGGCTAACTTTGAGGATTTAGAAGGAGTGGATTAGGACATTTTGTTTTATGGGAAGAATGTAATAGAGAAATGGAGGTCATTTAAAGGTGATATTGTGAGGGTAGAGATTCTTTATGTTCCTGTTTCCTGTTAGGTTGAAAGGAAAGGTTAAAACTTTGAGAGAGCCATGGTTTTCAAGGGATATTGGAAACCTGGTTCAGAAAATGCGAAAGATCTACAATAAATATAGGCAGCATGGAGTAAATGAGGTGCTCGAGGAATATAAAGAAAGTAAAAAGAATCTTAAGGAAGAAATTAGAAAAGCTAAAAGAAGATTTGAGGTTGCTTTGGCAAGTAAGGTGAAAATAAATCCAAAGGGTTTCTACACTTATATTAATAGCAAAAGGATAGTGAGGGATAAAAGTGGTACCTTAGAGAATCAGAGTGGACAGCTATGTGTGGAGCCAAAAGAGATGGGGGAGATTTTGAACAATTTCTTTTCTTCGGTATTCAATAAGGAGAAGGATATTAAATTGTGTACGATAAGGGAAACAAGTAGGGTAGTTATGGAAACTATGATGATTAAAGAAGAGGAAGTATTGGCGCTTCTGATGAATATAAAGGTGGATAAGTCTCACGGTCCTGACAGGATAATCCCGAGGACCTTGAGGGAAGTTAGCGTGGAAACAGCAGGGGCTCTGACAGAAATATTTCAAATGTCATTAGAAAGGGGGATGGCGCTGGATTATTGGCATATTGCTCATGTGGTCCTATTGTTTAAAAAGGGCTCTAAGAGTAAACCTAGCAATAGTTGACCTGTAAGTTTGATGGCAGTGGTGGGCAAATTAATGGAAAGTATTCTTGGAAACGGAATATATAATTATCTGGATAGACAGGGTCTGATTAGGAACAGGCAACACTGATTTGTGCGAGGAAGGGCATGTTTGACAAATCCTATTGAATTTTTTGAAGTGGTTACTAGGAAAGTTGATGACGGGTAAAGCAGTGGATGTTTTCTATATGGACTTCAGTAAGGCCTTTGACAAGGCTCCACACGGAAGGATAGTTAGGAAGGTTCAATCGTTAGGTCTTAATATTGAAGTTGTAAAATGGATTCAACAGTGGCTAGATGGGAGATGCCGGAGAGCAGTGGTGGTAACTGTTTGTCAGGTTGGAGGCCAGTGACAAGTGGTGTGCCTCAGGGATCTGTACTGGGTCCAATGTTGTATTTCAAATACATTAATGATCTGGATGTTGGTGTAGTAAATTGGATTAGTAAGTATGCAGAAGACACTAAGATAAATGGGGTTGTGGTTAATGAAGTAGGTTTTCAAAGCATGCAGAGAGATTTAGGCCAGTTAGAAGAGTGGGCTGAAAGATGGCAGATGGAGTTTAATGCTGATAAGTGTGAGGTACTACATTTTGGTAGGACTAATCAAAATAGGACATATATGGTAAATGGTAGGGCATTGAGGAATGCCGTAGAACAGAGTGATCTATGAATAATGGTGCATAGTTCCCTGAAGGTGAAATCTCATGTGGATAGGGTGGTGAAGAATGTGTTTGGTAGGCTGGACTTTATAAATAAGAGCATTGTGTATAGGATTTGGGATGTAATGTTAGAATTCTACAAGTCATTGGAGAGGACAAATTTGGAGTATTGTGTACAGTTCTGTTCATTGAACTAAAGGAAAAATGTCAACAAAGTAGAAAGAGTACAGAGGAGATTTAGTAGAATGTTACCCGGGTTTCAGCACCTAAGTTACAGAGAAGAACAAGTTAGTTCTTTATTCTTTGGAGCGTAGAAGGTTGAGGGGCGACTTGATAGAGGTATTTAAAATTATGTGGGGTACAGATAGATAGAGTTAACGTGGATAGACTTTTTCCATTGAGAGAAGGGGAGATTCAAACAAGAGGACATGATTTGAGAGTTAGGGTGCAAAAGCTTAGGGGTAACACGAGGGGGAACTTCTTTACTCAGAGAATGGTATCTGTGTGGAACGAGCTTCTAGTAGAAGTGGTGGAGCCAGGTTGGTTTATGTCATTTAAAAAATGGATAGGTATATGGACAGGAAAGGAATGGAGGGTTATGGGCTGAGTGCAAGTCAGTGGGATTAGGTGAGCGTATGCGTTCGACATGGCCTAGGAGGGCCAAGATGGCCTGTTTCCATGCTCTAATTGTTATATGATTCTATGGTCATATCTGAATTAACGTCTTCATTTGACAAAATATTTTGGCTCAATATCAATCTGGAAAAATCTACAAAGAAAAATAAGACCTCACAGGACAAATTTTCTAAAAAAAAAATACCCTCCAGCACAGTTAGATTAACATTACTGAGGAGCGAAGGGGGAAGAATAATAACATACATTAAACAATAACATGAAACCCCGCTGGTTTCCCTGGCTGAGGAAGTCTAGGTTAATACACACTTTGTCTGGCCTAACCCATGATATTGAAAGGGCTCTGCCACCGCAAACCCCGTTTTGTGTGGTTGCTATGCACTTTGCTGCCCTTTACAAAGTCACTGCCAAGGAATAATAGCACGCGGCATAAGATAAAAGGATTTATATTTATGAATTTTAACTAAATGTTTAGAAAAGAAAATAAGGATAGAAAAAAACAAGAGGGGCCCATTATCATTAAACTTAACTCTTGCAAGAGGCATATTGACCTATCCCCTCTCAAATATAAACCATTGCTCCATCTAATCACGGTTACTCCAAACAAAAGATGCAGTTCACATTAGTAAACTCCCGTTATCGCTAACCATAATTCAAACCCAGCTGCTCCAGGAGGATGCTCCAGGAAGCTGCTACATTACCTTAGCAGTGAAACCTTTCCCTGGGTGTTACATACTGACAGGTTCGGTAAACCTAATAATGTAATTTCATCAAAGAAAGTGGAATTCATAGCCCATGTGAGCATATGCACTCTGACAAGAAGCACATGCCTTAAAACCTAAAGGAAAGAACAACCCAAGAGCTTATGAAATAATCACTAGAGGAGAAGAAGTTAACAAAAGGGGGAATATGAACGTCTCTGGAACAATACCCTTTCAGCTGAGCAGTCTAGATGTCTGCAAGGAAGCTTCGAAAGCCTGGCGCAGATCGGGAGACCTCATCCCAGAAACAGAGGGGTCCCCTGTAGCATTACAAGGCCACCGGGTGAATACAGAAATATCAAAAATACAGTATAAACGACGGAGAAATATGTCAGAAACTCCAGAGTGTCAAGGACAATGTGTGTGAAGTTGCTATTGGAAGGGAGAATGTTCCTTGGATATCGAAGTCTGAATTTTGAAAAGTCTCCTGGACAAGATATTATGCCCTGCAGGGTCCTAATATGTGGAGCATGTGATTGTAGAAGCAACAATTGTTATCTTTCATGTGTCATTTGATTCCGGCATGCTTCCGGAGAAATGGAAAATTGCAAATGTCACTCAAAGCTTCATGAAGCGAGAGAGCCAGAAGAAAGGACAGGACAATTAGGCTGATCTCAGTGTCTAGGAAGATGAGTAACTCGATTATTAGAGTCAACATGATTTCTGACAAATGTCAGCATGTTTTTTTCTCAGGGATCGGTTTTGCTTGACAAAACTACTGGAATTCCTTGAGAGATTATCAAACAGAATAGACAATGTAGAATCAGTAGCTGGTGTGCACTTGGATTTTTAGAAAACCTTTGATAGGGCATCAGTCATGAGTCTGCTTAAAAAGTAAAGATCTACAGTATTGCATGACAGATGCTAGCATAGAGAAAGTAACGACTGTTTAGCAGGAAGGAAAGAGTGAGAATAAAGAGAGCCTTTTCTGGTAGGTTGTCGGTGACTAGTGGTGTTCCACAGCGGTCTGTGTTGGGTCCACTTACGTTATACGTAAGAACTATCTGTGAAAGTGGAATAGATGGCTTTGTGACAAAGTGTTCAGATGATGCAAAGATACGTAGAGGGGTAGATAGTTTTTAGAAAGTAGACAGACTACATAATGAATTGAATGAATATTTTTTTAATGGAGTGAAAACAAAATTAAAAAAATCTGAAGTGCAAGGTGACTTTTGCGATCTCTGCAGAATCCCCTAAACGTTTATTGGCAGGTTGAGTCAGTGCTGTGAAATGTCAATGCGATGTTAGCATTCATTTCAAGAGAAATAGAATATAAGAGCAAGAAATAAGGTAGAATGAAACTTTTTAAAGCGCTGGGCAGGCCAATTTTGGAGTACTGTGAGCCATTTTACTGTGGAAAAGAGTGCAATCGATGTTCAGGGCCGCAGAGAGAAGGCAGCTGTTATCGCCTGGAATGGAGGCCACATTCTTGCAGCAGATGCTGATGAGATGAAGGAAAGGGGAAAAGGGAATAGCATTTTTACAGGAAACTGCGAGAGAAGAGGTATGGACCAGATAACTGTTGGAGCCAGTATGTTTCTAATGAAGAGGGCCGGCAATTTGTTTCCTTTGATTGAGACAAAGAAATCGAGCGAGGTGAGGCAGTTGTTAAAACGGACCAAGTGTACTTAAGGTCAGTGTGGACATTGGTGGCCAATGTGATGAAATTCACGGCCTCAGAGCAGGTGCCTGAAAGAGCATCGATGCAGGCATCAATGTCATAAGGGGACCCGTGGCTGGACACAAGTGCAGATCGCAGACACTGAAGTACTGGGGGCAGGATGGGAACAACTAAACAATAGACAAGAAGTGGGGACCGTGGTGTGCGTGAGGGACATGGCGTTCAAGGTGATTCTGGGGTTCCAAGAGAGACTTAGAGTTCAGGCAAGGCAGGATCCCGGAGTTCAGGCAGGGCAGGATCCCGGAGTTCAGGCAAGGCAGGATCCCGGAGTTCAGGCAGGGCAGGATCCCGGAGTTCAGGCAAGGCAGGATCCCGGAGTTCAGGCAAGGCAGGATCCCGGAGTTCAGGCAAGGCAGGATCCCGGAGTTCAGGCAGGGCAGGATCCCGGAGTTCAGGCAAGGCAGGATCCCGGAGTTCAGGCAAGGCAGGATCCCGGAGTTCAGGCAAGGCAGGATCCCGGAGTTCAGGCAAGGCAGGATCCCGGAGTTCAGGCAAGGCATGATCCCGGAGTTCAGGCAAGGCAGGATCCCGGAGTTCAGGCAAGGCAGGATCCCGGAGTTCAGAGGGGGTTCTTGGAGGTCTGGCAGGATCTTGGAGTTCACTGGGGGAGCCGCATGACTGGGCTGGGCCCAGACCTCCGAGGAAGGAACACGGGGGCCTACGCAGGTCGCAGGGCACCTGGGTAGGTTGCGGAGCACGACTCGACGGCAGCAAGGGGTAGGAAGGGGCAGAGTCCCCCGTCGAGCAACAGCAGTCCAGCCAGGCTTGCCCAACGGAGGCAAGGGATAGAAAGGAAACTCCGTCCAGGGTGATTGCCAGACTTACTCCAAGCCAGGGCAAACCGGAGGAGCAGGATAAGCAGGACAACCGGGGTAAGCAGGATAGACAAGACAACCCCCCAACTCCACAGTCCCACAGGCCCCTCGATACACCGCCAGCCGGTGGGCAGCAGGTGCGCCACCTTGAGCCCCAACAAGCCAAGATGATCCACAGGTGTGACTAATTAGGCTCAAGGGTGAAAGGCAGGATGGCTACAAGACCTCGAGTCCACTGTCCTGACCAAGAATCAGAACGCCGGCTCCAGACCGTTAGCATAAAACATCAATGTTCTGGAGGAACAAGACAGGGAACATTTCTGGCGAAGGCTTGGAATAGGGACGTAGCCAATGGTCAACACACGAGCTTGGATAAGGCGGACGGAGCCAAAGGAAACATTGTTGAGGGTGAGGACCAATTCTAACAGACAGAGGAACGTGGTAGTGGATCGGGGATAGAAGTGTATTGGGAATGATCATTCATGGTGTAAATGAGGTAATCGTGGCCAGGGAGTTGAACGTTAGAGAGAAGATCGCGAGCATGAGAAGTTTCACCGATGCAGACTGGAAGGGACTGACCGAGGAAGACAGAATCGAGTCGAGCTATGAGCATAAGAGTGCAGTGGGTCAGGAGCAGGCAGAGATAATATGCCTACCCAGCACAGTTGGAATTGTGGATCTTGGGTATTGGGTCAAGGTAAGCAGTTGTGGGCGAAGGATCCGTGAGTGGATGGGAGATCTCCAGAACTGATGAGGTCAGTAATGGTGTCAGAGACAGTTTTATGTAATTCTGGAGCGGGGTCCTCCTCCTGTGGTACGGATAAGTAGATGCTGGATTTCACAAGTTCACTCGGAAACAGTCCAACAGCACATCCTTTGTCTGGGGGTTTGATTGTAAATTTGGGATACGCACAGAGAGAGCGGAGTTCAGAGTCGGTAAGGTTTGAGGAGGAATGAGCTGTGCCAGTGTGGCTGATTGATGTCTCGTCGGGGACTCCGGATTAAAACATCCCGAGCAGGGCAGCAAACCAGAGTGGTATGTCGAAGGAGGAGGTTTGAGGAAGGGAGAAGGGGACATCAGAGCGTTGAGTGGGAAGGAAAACGCATTGTATATTTTTTTACTGTTAACACTGCTTTAGACAATTTGGACCTTGCATGATAAAAATGACTCTACCTTCTTAGGCTCAAATTGTACAATCAAATAAATAGATAAAACAAAGTTGTTTGCATCATGTTACTAGATGATTTTACATCAGAAATTAGAAATATTGTACAGTCGACGTTCTGGGCAAGGAACTTGGTTTTCGTCCTGTAGGAAGGGTCTCTGCATGTTTGAGAATTTTTTTTAATCCAACATAAGGCCATTAAGAAAGCCATACAAATCCAAAGGAATAAACATGAGGGCAAACTGGCCAATAATATAAAGTGGAATGCTAAAAGTTTGTTTTACAGTTAAATAAAGAGTAAAAGGGTGGTGAGAGGCGAAACTGGACTACTGGAAATAATGCTGGTGAAGTAGTAATGGGGGATAAAGAAATGGCCTATGAAGCTCAGGAGTACATTACATCAGCTCTCCCTGTGAAAGACTTTAACAGTGTTCCTGAAGACCGTGAGTGCCAGGGAGCATGAGTGAGTGCCTTTTCTATGACAAAGGAAAAAGCGCCAAAGAAACGCAAGGGTCTTAAAATAGGACAAGTGGACCATATGGCTGACATCCCACAGTTCTGAAAGAGGTTGCTGAAGAGATAGCAGATGCAGTGGTTATCATTTTTCAAGAGTCACTGGATTCTGTTATGGTTCTGGAGGAATGTCAAATTGCAAATGTCTCTGCACTCTTTAAAAAGGGAGGAAGGCAAATAAGGAAGGAAATTATAGGCCCGTTCGGCTACCCTGCCTGACAAATCTGACAGGGTTCCTCAAGGATGTAACAATTAGCATGGAAAAAGTGAAGGGAGGTGGACGTCTTTGGCACAAATGTAACCCTCAGGCTCGCCCAGCTCCTGTTCATCGAGGGGAGTCGGCCTTCGACCCCGCCAAACTGGGTAATCTCGTTGTGCACTGTATCTCCAGCTACAAACCCACAACGCAAAATACCAGATAGTACACCATATGCAATTACATGATAGAACATTATGAATCTTAATCTGAATATAGTACTGAAAATTTAAAAAAGTGCCCAGGTCAAGTCAAAGTCACGTTTGAGCTCACTCAGTAGTCATTCTTCCACCATCGGTCTCCTCCGAGCATCGCCGAACTTCAGACTTCCACATCCCAGTCCACTCCGCATGGTGCTCTACCCACTCTCTCCACACGCGTCCTCCCTCTTCATCTCTCCTCCACAAAAAACCGCGAAGACAACGTCCTTCCTGATACACAAGACAAAGCAACAATCTCCGATGGGCTAACAGGCATAACCTAAACATTGCTGCTACAGAAAAACATTTATCACAGCAGGGAACATTACTTAGAAGCCATTACTTTAGCCTTAGCAATGAAACATTTGAAAGAAGCTATTACATAGAAAGATAGAAAGCCTATAGCACAGTAGAGGCCCTTCAGCCTACAATGCTGCACCGAACATTTCCTTACCTTAGATCTACCTAGGGTTACCCATAGCCCTCTAATTTTCTAAACTCCATATACCTATCCAGAAGTCTCTATCCAGAAGACACTATCGTTTTCGCCTCCACGACCGTCGTCGACTGCTCATTCCGCGAACTCACCTTCACTGTGTAAATAAACGTACCCCTGGCATCTCCTCTGTACCTACCTCCAAACACATTACAACTGTGCCCTGTCGTGTTACCCATTTCAACCCTGGGAAAAAAGCCTTGGCTATTCACACAATAAATGCCCCTCATTATCTTATACACCTCTATCAGATCACCTCTCATCCTCCATCCTTCCAAGGCCAAGTTCACTCAACCTATTCTCATAAGTCATGCTGTCCAATCCAGGTGACATCCTTGTAAAGCTCCTCTGCACACTTCCTATGGTTTCCACATCCTTCCTGCACTGCGTCTATCAGAACTGAGCACAGTACTCCAAGTGGAGTTTGAACAGGTTCCTATATAGCTGCAGCATTACCTCTCGGCTCCTACACTTAATTCCACGATTGATGAAGGCCAATACACGGTCTGCCTTCTTAACCACAGAGTAAACCTGCGCAGCAGCTTTGAGTGCCCTATGGACTCGGACCCCAAGATCTCTCTGATCCTCCACACTGCCAAGAATCTTACGATTAATACTATATACTGCCATCCCATTTGAACTACCAAAATGAACCACCTCACACTTATCTGGGATGAACTCCATCTGTCATTTTGCAGCTCAGTTTTGCATCCTATCAATCTCCCACTGTAATCTTTGATGGCCCTCCAAACTATCCACAACACCACCAAACTTTGTGTTATCAGCAAATTTACTAACCCAACCTTCCATTTCCTCATCCAGATCATCTATAAAGATCATGAAGAGTAGTGGTCCCACAACAGATACCTGAGACATACCACTGGTCACCGGCCTCCTTGTAGAATGTGACCCACCCGCAACCACTCATTGCCTTCTGTGGGCAAGCCAACTCTGGATGCACAACGCAATGTCCCCTTGGATCCCATGCATCCTTATTCTCTCAATAAGCCTTGCATGGGGTATCTTGCTGAAATCCATATACACTACATCTACTGCCTTGCTTTCATCAATGTTACATGGTTAAAAATTTCAATCAGGTTCATAAGGCACGACCTGCCTTTGACAGAGTCATGCTGACTCTTCCTAATCATCTTATACGTCTCCAAATATTCATGAATCCTGTCTGCACGGATGTTTTCTATCAACTTACCAACCACTGAATGGAGACTCACTGGTCTATAATTTCCTCGTCTATCTCTACTCCCTTTCTTTAATAAAGGAACAACATTCACAACCCTCCAATCCTTTACTTGTATTTCCAGAAGGCATTTCACACGGTGCCATGCATGAGGCCGCTTAACATGATAAAATCACATGGATATACAGGAAAGATGCTGACATGGTTAGAGGGATGGCTGACAGGCAGGGGCCAGCAACTGGAATAAAGGGGGGCATTTCCTGGTTGTCGGCCAGTGACTAGTAGTGTTCTCCAGAGGCCAGTATTAGAAACCTACTTTTTATACTTTTGTCAATCATTTAGGTATAGAAATTGATGGCTTTGCAGCAATGTTGTCAGAAGTTATGAAGATAATTGGAGGGGTATGTAGCACTGAAGAAGCTTTGGGATTACCGAAAGAAACTGGGGCATCAAGGGAATTGATGAGAGGGCAGGTGTATGGGGTTGAATCGATCTGGGATCAGCCATTATGAAATTGCAGACGGGCTTACTGATTTAAATGGCTTAATTCTACTCCTTGGTCTAATGGTTTTATGGTCTAAGGATATACAAATTGGAATGGGGAAAAATTGGCAGGTTGAATACAATGTTCAGAAATGAGCTGGTCATAAAGAAGGCAGATGTTGGTATTCATTTCAATGTGGAATATAATATAAAAACAGCGAGATTCGCTGAGTAGTTTTAAGCAACAGTCCGCACTTGGCATACTGTCAACTGTTTTATGCCCGGTATCTCAGGAAGCAGGAGTTCACATCCTGGGGGGGGAGTCCAGATTACGAGGAGGATTCCGGAAAAGAAGGATTAAGATGTAAGAGCGTTGGCCCTGTACGCACTGGAATTTAGAAGAATGCGAGTAGATTGTATTGAAACCTACCAAATGTTGAAAAGACTTGTTTAGGTGGATGTGGAGACGATGTTTCATATACAGAGTCTCCAGAAATTGCAGACACAACCTCAGATTTGAGAGGGATCACTTTAGAACAAAGTTAAGTAGGATATTGTTTTTCCAGAGAGCGGTGAATCTGCGGAATGCTCGGCCACGGACAGGTGTGCAAGCCAAGACCGTGGAAATATTGAAAGCAAAAAAAAAGATAATTTCCTGATTCGCCTGGGCATCAAAGGTGATCCGGGATTAAACATAATTGATTGACGAAGCAGCTCTGATGGTTTGAATGGACTGTCTTAATGTACCACACAGTGACTGCCATTTCGTTGCCAGCAAGCCAGGTGCAGCTCTCCGTAATCTCATAACTGGGAGGGTGATTGAATCACCGAGTTAGCAGATGCCTTGCCAGCTTTGCCTATGTGACTCATGCTGAGTTGGAAGCTTTGAGCAGAATGGCCAGGTGCTTCAGAAACTGTCTTCCCAATAGGCAAAGTAGGTGGTGGCTTCAGCTGCTCTCTGGATCCACTAGTATAGGTGCTACTGATGCAGTGTCTCCCGGTGAATTAATGAGCTTCTGTTTGCACCAGGTAGCTCCATTGGGTGATGCAAAACCTGCGGCTGGAGACACTAAAATCATGAATTGTTTTTCTTCTCATTTATATCAATATTCCGTGTCACTCTCGGTTTGTACAGGCGCCGGACAAGCACACACCTTGTACAGCAAGGGGACACCGAGGGAATGCGGACCACTCATGGTCTTTGCAGTGAAACAGTGAACTCTGGAGAGCTTAGAGAAATTGTAATCATTAGGTATGAGGGACAAGAAATCATACTACATCTATTGTTCTTTTCCCCTTTCTCTCAGGGTTTCACGCTTCACTGTATCTGTCTAACGCACACTGCAATATCTCGCCCTCAGCTTTTCCTCCCTTCTCTTTCCCACTGTCCCTCCAGCCTCTATTTCATCAATGCTCCCTCACTTTTCCCTATTCTCTCTCTCTCTCTCTCCCCCTCCCTCCCCCTCCGTCTCTCTCACACATATCCCTCGGCATTAGTCTGTTAATATGGATATCTGTCGCGCTCTTTGCCCTCCCACATCGCCTTCATGTCACCCACAGGGATGCAATATTTGACAAAACACTGTGCTGGAGATGTTGGTGAGGTTAAAAGCGAACACTCGGTTAATGATTACACAACAGACAGGGGGATTAATTTAATTTCTGGAAAGGTGACAGGCTGAGAGTCGTGGGAAATCAAGGCGGTTGTGATTAGTTTCCAGCGATGACAGCCATTGAACTGTGGAGGACATATGTCCAGTTCCCGTGTTATGGAGGGTGAGTGAAAAGTTTGTTTTGAACATGGTCCCCTTCCTGCACAGTCTCTCCCACCAGCTCTTTCCCCTCCACCTCCTTTACTCCCGATCAGCTTCTCCCCATTCCACACGCTTCCTCTTCCTCTCCAGAACCTCTTTTGAGATTGTTCATTTCCCTTCTCTTTAAGACAGACTGCGCAGGCTGGATTGATCCTCGTAGACTAACTGGGGTGTTCTGACCGATCGGTGTGGAGGTGTATGGATGGGTTACACAGTCTGAATGGTCACCCTTGTAGCACAGTTCTCAATAGTACACAGGACAGATTGACGTGGCCCTGCAAGAGGTTCAGAGGGACTGTGAGCAATGTCACCCAGAGGTGGTGGTATGGTGGTGAGGGGTGCTGGAACCAGGAATACGCTGCCATGGGGCGTAGATAGTGGTTGTATGCAGTGATTCTGACTGTCCATCCCCATTATCCAGGTGAACATACAGAAACATTGGCACTGCCGCCTGTGGACGAAGTATTTGTAAATAGAATGGTGTTGGGTACTAGAATGGGCATGGTGGCCTGAATGGGAGCTTGATCAACAAACTGTGAATCATCCTATGCCTATGGAAAATATAGTGTAATGGCCGGCACAGCACAATTTTGTGTGCTTAACACTGCTCTACCTTCTCTATGCCCATGACTATGTGGCTAGGGACTTCTCAAATATCAACTATAAACTGCTTTGAATGTAATTATAGTTGGCAGAATTTAGGTCTGTGAGGAAAGGGCGTACAGGAGCAAGATATAGCAGTTAGGTGAGTGGTCCTGCAACAACAACCTTGCATGCAACTTCAGCAAGACCAAAGAGCTGATTGTGAAGTTCAGGAAGGACTGAAAAGAGGGAGCAAAGTCAAATGGCATCGAGAGGTCAGGAGTGGATATAGTGAGCAATTTAAAGTTCCTGGGTGTCAATATCTCTGACGCCCTAACATGGACACAAAATATTGTACAGGTATAAAGAATGCAATTCAGGGACTTTATTACATTCCGGGTTTGAGGAGATTTGGGTTGTTAACTAAAATACTCGAAAATTTCTAAAAACTGCATCGTGGAGAGAATTGTCACTGGCTGCATCACTATCTGGTATTGGGGCGGGGCAAGGTACAAGATAGAAGTAAGTTGCAGGATCTTGTACCATTCATTGACTCTATCATTGGTACCAGCCTCCATAGTATCCAAGACATCTTTTCAAGGAGTGATGCCTTAGGAAGTTAGTGTCCGTCATTAAGAATCTCCGATCTCTAATAATGGATTGGTCATTATAGTTTTTAGGACTCGCACTGTAAAGTCGATCAGGTGTGTATTTCGGCAAGGTATGGTGGATTATGAAACAACTTTGCACTGGAAGCTTCTGGAAATGCGGCTCGTTAGTCCCTTGCTAACAACCACTGGACACTGTGAGGAGAAACCCACCTGTCAGGCTTTGTACATCTAGCGTGATACAACTGTGGTACTGCGAAGTCCATGAGTTTGGGATGGCTTGCTCGCCCACCAACACCCCGGTTTGTGTGAATGCTGTGTGATTTTCTACCCCCAGCAATCGTCCTTTGGCAAGACGTAACATTTCTTACACCAAGTACAAATTATAAAGAAGTATATATATGAATGTTAACTTAAGCACCTTGGTACCAAAGGAAGGATGGGAAAAAATAACCTATTATACTTAAGCAGTCACCTGTGCACAGTGGAGATCAAATCATCCAGAAACATTTGTCTCTGCTTGAAATCCACGACGAACAAAAGGACTCTACTTCCAGAGTATTGGTCCCTCCTCCTGAAGATATTCATTTGCATAAAGCACCTTGTGCAAGAGGGACGGCATCTTCATCCGTCTTCCCTGCTGCATTCTCCCAGCTCCCACCATCAAAGAGCTGCCCTCACAGCATTCTGTAGAAGCCTTTGTCAATTCTACTATCCTGATTGGCTGACACTGCATTCCTAAGTTGTATATTAAGTCCCCTTATCTCAAAGCAAACCCTACAAGCTTATAATAAAATCGACTTCTCTCAAAAAAATTGACAAACTGAGATGCCTACAGCATAGCAGACAGAATGTTAATCAGGGTGTTACACTTACATGACTTTATTTCTCAGAACAAGATTTTGATTAATAATTGCCACTTAATTTTACCAATGTAAATTGTCATATTGAGTTAACCTACAGCAGTATCCGGCGATGTGCTGTATGGTCGGGGCGGCGGTGGGGGGGCGGGGGTTGATTGATAATTTCCTGGCCTGAGGTAGAAAAAGTCAATTTTAGAAAACCTAACACATTTAATTTTCAACATAGTCCTGTTCTACATTTACACTCTTTGCCCAATGGCCGTTGGTCATACAGACCTGGGGCATCTGCAGGAGTGATTGATAGGTTTGTCGCCTAAGAAACGTAGAAACATAGAACAATACAGCAGAATACAGGCCATTCGGCCTACAATGCTGTAACGACCCATAAACCCTGCCTCCCATATAAACTACCCCACACACACTCACATTAAATTCCTCCATGTACCTGTCTCTTAAGTTTCACCAGGGTATCTGCCTCCACCACTGACTCAGGCAGTGCGTTCCACACACCAACCACGCTCTGTGTAAAAAACCTTAATTTAATAAACCCCTTGAACTTTAGACCCCTTACCTTAATGCCATGTCCTCTTGAATTGAGTGGTGCCCTGGGGAAGAGGTGCTGGCTGTCCACTCTCTATTCCTCTTCATATCTTGTATCCCCCTATCATGTCTCCTCTCATCCTGCATCTCTCCAGACAGTAAAGCCCTGGCTCTCTTAATCTCTGATCATAATGCATTCTCTCTAAACCAGGCAGCATCCGGGTAAATCTCCTCTGTACCCTTTTCCAACGCTTCCACATCCTTCCTGTAGTGAGGCGACCAAAAGTGGACACAGTACTCCAAGTGTGGCCTAACCAGAGTTTTATAGAGTTGCATCATTACCCCGCGACTCTTAAACTCTTGTCACTCGACTTATAAAGGCTAACACTGCATAATCTTTCTTAACTACCCTATCTACCTGCGAGACAGCTTTCAGGGATCTCTGGACATGTACCCCAGATCCCTGTGCTCCTCTACACTCCCAAGTATCCTGCCATTTACTTTGTACTCTGCCTTGGAGTTTGGCTTTGCGAAGTGAACCACCTCCACTTCTCTGGTTTGAAATCCATCTGCCACTGCTCAGCTCACTTCTTCATCCTCTCAATGTCTCTCTGCAATATTCGACAATCCTCAGCACTATACACAGCACCACCAACCTTTGTGTATCTGCATACTTGTCAACCCACCGTTCCACCCCAACATCCAGGTCTTTAATAAAAATCATTGTGGGACAACACTAGTCACTATCCTGCAATCCGAATATACTCTCTCCACCACAAACCTCTGCTTTCGGTAGGCAAGCCAATTCTGAATCCACCTGGTCAAACTTCACTGGATCCCATACCTTCTGACTTTCTGAATAATGCCTTACTAAAATCCAAGTAGATAATATCTACTGCACTACCGTCATCTATATGCCTGGTCACCTACTCAAAGAACTCTATCAGGCTTGTTAGACTCGATCTCCCCTGCACAAAGCCATGCTGACAGTCCCTGATCAGACCATGAATCTCTAAATGCCCATAGACTCTATCTCTAAGAAGCTTTACCAAGAGCTTTCCCACCACAGGCGTAAGGCTCACTGGTCGATAATTACCTGGACTAATTCTACTAACTTTTTTGAACATGGGGACAACTTTTGCCCCCCCCCCCCCAATCTTCGAGTACCATTCCTCAGCCTCCAGGAACATCCTCCCAGCTCTATCTCTAATCGGTCCTATCTTCACTCCTGTAAACTTTTTCTTCTTCGGATAATTGGAGAATGCCTTGGGGTTTTCCTTTAGCCTACTCGCCAAGGTCTTTTCATACACTGTTCTTGCTCTTCTCAGCCCCTTCGTAAACTCCTTTCTTACTACCCTATATTCCTGAATAGACTCATCTGATCCTTGCTTCCTGAATCTCACGTATGCTTCCTTCCATCTGATTAGATTTTCCATCTCACTTGTCAACCATGGTTCCTTCACTCTACAATTCTTTATCTTCCTCACTGGGACAAATTTATCACCAACATCGACCACATGTCCATAGTACATTTCCCTGCAAAAACATCATCCCAATTCACACCTGCAAGTTCTAGCCTTAAAGACATAATTTGCCCTTCCCCAATAAAAAAAATTTCCTGTCTTGTCTGATTCTACCCTTTTCCATGATAATGCTAAAGGCCAGGGAGTGGTGGTCAATGTCCCGCAGATGCTCATCCATTGAGAGATCTGTGACCTGACCTGGTTTGTTTCCTAATACTAGATCCAGTATGGTATTACCCCTAGTCAGCCTGTCAACATATAACGACAGGAACCCGTTCTGGACACACTCAATAAAATCTGCCCCTTCTAAAACCTAATGCATTCTTCAATTATGTGATGACAGGGCCGACTAGAGCTAAAGGAGGGAAGATGTGCCTGGAGTCTGTGGAAGTGAACAAGGTCCTCAATGAATACTTCTCTTCGGTATTCACCAATGAGAGGGAACTTGATGACGGTGAGGACAATATGAGTGAGGTTGATGTTCTGGAGCATGTAGATATCAAAGGAGAAGAGGTGTTGGAGTTGTTAAAATACCTTAGGACGTATAAGTCCCCGGGGCCTGACGGAATATTCCCCAGGCTTCTCCACGAGGCGAGGGAAGAGATTGCTGAGCCTCTAGCTGGGATTTTTATGTCCTCGTTGTACACGGGAATGGTACCGGAGGATTGGAGGAAGGCAAATGTTGCCCCCATGTTCAAAAAAGTTAGTAGAGATAGTCTGGGCAATTATAGACCAATGAGTCTTACATCTGTAAAAGATTCTTAGAGATAGAATCTAAGGGCATTTAGAGAATCATGTTCTGCATGGCTTTGTGAAGGGCAGATTGTGTCTAACAAGCCTGATAGAGTTCTTTGAGGAGGTGACCAGGCACATAGATGAGGATAGTGCAGTGGATGTGATTTACATTGTTTTAATAAGGCATTTGACAAGATACCACATGGTAGCTTATTCCAAAAGTTAGTAGGCATGGGATCCAGGGTATGTGGCCAGGTGGATTCAGAATTGGCTTGCCTGCAGAAAGCAGTGTGTCGTGGTGGATGAAATACATTCGGATTGGCAGGTTGTGACTAGTGGTGTCCAACAGGATCGATTCTGGGACCTCTACCATCGCGATTTTTGTTACTGACCTGGATATGTGGGTAAGAGGTTGGGTTGGCAAGTTTGCAGACAACACAAAGGTTGGTAGTCGTGGATAGTATTGAGGATTGTCGATGATCACAGAGGCACTTTAATAGGATGCAGAAGTGGGTTGAGAAGTGGCAGATGGAGTTCAACCCGGAGAAGTGTGAGGTGGTACACTTTGGAAAGCCAAACTCCAGGGCAGAATACAAAGTAAATGGTAGGATACAGGGGAGTGTGGAGGAGCAGATGGATCTAGGGGTACATATCCACTGAACCCTGAAAGTTGACTCACAGGTAGATCGGGTAGTTAAGAAAGCGTATGGAGTGTTAGCCTTCGTACGTCCAGGGATAGAGCGTATGAGTCGCGGGATAATGATGCAGCTCTATAAAACTCTAGTTAGACCACATTTGGAGTACTGTGTCCAGTTCTGGTCTCCACACTATAGGAAAGACGTGGAAGCAGTGGAAAGGGTACAGATGTGATTTACCAGAATGCTGCCTGTTTTACAGAGTATGCATTATGATCACAGATTAAGGGAGCTAGGGCTTTACTCTTTGGAGAGAAGGAGGATGAGAGGAGACATGATGAAGGTATACAAGGTATTAAGAGTAATAGATACAGTGGCTAGCTAGCGCCTCTTCCCCAGGGCACCACTGCACAATACAAGAGGACATTACTCGAAGGTAAGGGGACAAAAGTTCAAGGGAGATATTAGATGAAGGTTTTTTTACACAGAGTGTGGTTGGTGCGTGGAATGGACTGCCTGAGTCAGTGGCGGAGGCAGATACACTAGTGAAATTTAAGAGACTACTGGACAGGTATATAGAGGAATTTAAGGTGGAGGGTTATATGGAGGTATGGTTTAAGGGTCGGCACAGCATTATGGGCCGATTGTCCTGTACTGTACTGTATTGTTCTATGTACTATGTCCTTTCCCAGCTTCCCAGCTTGTACGGTTTCAGCAGGAAGTGATGGGAGGAGCAGTTTGAAGGACAGCTGATGTCCAGCATGCGGAGATAAGAAGCAGATCCGCTGGGCCACAGACAGACACACCACGAGACACACACAGTGGCGGACACCGAACGAGCTTTGTGCACCCACGGGAAGGTGGGGTTTTGGAGGGTCATCTCGGGAAATATCGATCAGTGGCTCACAGTGTGAAACGGTGCGACCGGTGGGGAATAAATTTTGTGATAATTTCAACACTGAAGAAAGGCCGAACGTATGGTGGTGATCTTCGGGGACCACGCCAAGGACTGTTGTGAGTTGTGAGTGTGTGTGTCTCTCTCACACTCTCTCTCTCTCTCTCCCCCCCTCTCTCCCCCTCCCCCTCTCCCTCCCTCCCTCCCTCCAACATTACTCAACTAAATACGGCAAACTGAACTGAACTCTCTTCATCATAGTAAGATTGTATCCAATTGCATCCAATTACCCCTGGGTTTGAAAGAGCCTAGTTTTGTTCCTATTTCCATGCATACATATATATTTATATCTATATCATTGCTAACCTGTTTGATATATTTGCATTTATATTACTGTATTGCATAGTTTACTAATAAACATTATAGGTTTATAGCAATACCAGACTCCAGAGTGTTTTCCATTTCTGCTGGTTCTTTAACCCCGACCCGCTGGACGCATCCAAAACTGGGGGCTACGTCCAGATTTTAGAACAAAATTGTGTGGGGGCTTATTTGAATTAATTGGGGTGCATTCCCTTTTTTTGATTTGATTATGTGGTAAAATAGCAGAAATGGAGTTTGAGGTTACCAGGTGTATGGCGGGTTGGATGAGGTTAAGAGGGATGTACTGATGGTAATTGCTTGTAAGCTAAAGATTAAATTGACCACTCGCACGTGGAGTGCTCAGGTACGGCTGCTAATAACACAGCATTATGCAGCCGAGGGGAAATACAGTGAGGAGGCGTGGAGATGCTTGTTGATGGTAAAGCACTTACTGAGGCTGAGGTTCAACTTCAGGCAGATAAAATGAAGTTTGAGCATGAGTTCCGAGTTAAAAAAAAACAAAAAGAAACTGGTGGCTGAGGAAGCAGAAAGGCAGAGAGAGGAGCAAAATAAAAATCCGGAAATTGTGACTTTAAAAGAGACAGCTCTGACAGAAGAGGAGGTTCAGAGAGAGTCAGTAGGATATTATCTTAGAGGTGGGGTGCTGATGAGGAATGGAGACCACCTACTGTGCTTGCAGATGAGAATCGGGCTATTGAACATCAAGTGGTGGTCCCGGAAGTTTACAGGGCTGAAATTTTAAACATGGCTCATTGTATGTCTTTAGCTGGACAGTTTGAAGTGGAAAAGCCAGAAAACGGAATTGTTGAAGGAATTCTTCTGGCCTAATTTAAGGAAGGATGTTGTGAACTTGTCCAGGACTTGCCATGCCTTTCAGGGTGCAGGAAAACCTAATCAGGTGATCCCAAAAGTACCATTTAGGCTGATACCCATTTTGGGTGAACCATTTTCCAGGGTCATAGTGGATTGTGTGGGCCCATTGCCAAAGACTGCTGCTGGCTATGAGTATCTGTTAACCATCATGTGTGCTGTGTCTCGGTTCCATGGAATGGTTCCCCTCTGGAACATCAAGGTAAAAGCACTTATCAAATTCTCCACACAGTTAGGTCTACCGAAAGAAATCCAATCTGACCAGGGTAGTAACTTTACATCGAGAACATTCCGGGGGAAAGTTAAGGAGTTGAGAGTTAAGTGTATTATGTCACCTTTGACCTTTCTCAGAGAGCAATGGTCAGGTCAAAATGTAAATGTGATCAAGTGTTATCATGACTCCGACCCTGCACCAGTGAGCACCGTCTTGACAACGGAGGAGATTGTCTTGTCTTGTACAGGAATACAAAATCATTTTACTGAACTCCCTGTAGTTTTCACACGACTCAGAAAGTCTGATGTTTTGAAAAATATTGATAGGAAAATGCAACATTTGCAGTCAAAGCGGCAAAAGCAACTGATTTTAATTATCCGGCAAAAAATTTTATTCCCTGATATTCTAAGACCGTGCACGACAGTGGTGCATGACATCACTGTAAAGTCAGCCCAGCCCATTAAAAAGCATCTCTACAGAATAAACTTTTAGAACAGCAAGCTGGTGGAAAAAGAAATTGAGTACATGCTAGCAGCCGGTATCATTAGGCGATCTACCTCGGGCTAGGCAGCGCCTTGTGTTCTTGTACCGAAATCGGACGGTAGCATGAGATTCTGTACTGACTACAGGAAAGTCAAAGCCATCACAAAGAC